>NC_087375.1:31533438-31626933 GCF_031761385.1 Necator americanus
AGAGCTTATGTTTGGTCGGTGGACCGCATCTATTACATTTTCTTTGTCCCTTACTCGTGAATACATGGTTTTTAGCTTGATTACACGTGCACTGTTCACTACACCGCCACGTAAAACTCTAACGGTCAAGAAATTCTCCAAAATTTCCGTAAATCATTAGACTTCGAGAAAAAGTACGAATAAGTTGATGACGCCTTTTTTGATGGCCAACTATTAATTATTTATGATGCAAGAGTTATCCAAAAAAGCCGCGTAACGTTTCCGTCAAATTCCACCTGCACGAGAAACAAACTAAAATCAGGACTGCTTCATTCGTTTTAAAGGCTACATAACATGAAATTGACGATTTAGAGATTTCTGTAGGAAAAGATAAGGTTAAAGGTGTAGATTTGGAATATAAGCGTGTACATGCTCAATTCTGTCTATCGCTCTGAAAAATGGCGTGGGAAACAGCTCGCCTGTTCGAATTTCACTACGAGGCGCCACCTGCGTACACGCGTACTCATGCCCGCGAACGAGCAGGCAATGATCAATGAGAGTCCAGCAGTGGATTGTTCAAACAAAACCAATCGATAGGCTGTTGAGGAAATCGGCGGATTATAAAGTAGTGTTATAACGGGTCTTGTAGGAAAATTCGTACGGGAAGGTATTTTAACGCGCCATATTCGTAATCCACACCCCATCCATAGTCAGTATTTTCGGCCTACAGAAATCGCAATATCGTCAGTTTCGTGGTGTGCTGCCTTTAAGGAAAATGAGTTGGGGAATTTGTTATCTGTTCAGTTCAAAATCAATGGAAACTTTTGAGACTAAATCACTTTTGGAAATTCGCTGCTTTTTTTGAATATCGAACATATCGATAAGCTTTTTTTTTCGTTTTTGTTGACACCAGTCTAATAATTTCTCGTTGTTATGCACACCCCACAGAATGGCAGGCATAAACAATGTGGGTGTGTGTATGCATGTACGGTAGCCATACCATGACACTTATATACCGTAATCTCCCAGCGGTACCATACACATTAGGACGATACCTTAATCCAGAAGTGGCCATCCCAAAACACTTATATCTCCACTTGTGTGTTGCAAACATCTCATTTTAGAACTCTTACATATTTTTTTAGAAAAAGAAATATGCTGTGGATTTGAATAGAAGCCAATTTGAATAAAAGTAGCCGGTACTTACCATCAATAATCCTATGCTGCCCGATTTGATGCATTTCTATAAAAAAAAGATTACAGGAATTGTTTATTATAGCAATTCTTAAGCCTACTGTAATAGGATTGTTGTGTTGATGTACAAATTGTTTCAAAATTTATAGAATATGTATGAATAGCTAAATTAATTCGGATTCATAAATGAATCATTAGTCCGTACACATACAATTTTGCAACTGTATGTTATATCTACATATATGTTTAAGTCACGTTTATATGCTACATTTATTTTGTAACTTATAATTTATGCTAGTTAGGTGTTTAATTTATGGTGTTAGAGTACTTTAAGGCCTTCACTGATTGAAGTAGAAGGAATCTGTATTGGACATTTCTAACATCTCTTCATTTTAGCACTGTTATAAGGAGCTTTTACGCCATATCTATGCACACGCTACTAAAAACGCAGAAAGCTACACAGAAAACTGTTTTTATCCCGTTTCTCCTTCAGAAACTCTCCTTAAGAGGTAAACAAAAGCGGTTTGATACGGCTCAAATTTGTACATACGTAATTCTTTGCGTCTTATTTGGCTGTAAATTTTTTCTCGTTGATCTACACACAAATTTCTTGCTACAATTGTATGTGATATGGTTCTGTATTCGACAAATACAACATCTACTTTAACAAGATTTTGTTCGACTTTCTGCAAAGCTAATTTGAAATAGAGTTGTTCGAGGCTCAATATCACGGATCTGACATCTCCGACATCTGAATACTGCACATAAATTACCTGGATCAAGCGGACGAGCAGTAGCGGTGAAGAGGAGCGAAACACCGACAGTCAGAATTAACAACATTGTTATTGTTTCTGGAACCGCACCTATTCAAGGGTTGAACGAAATTGAATGATAGTTGCCCATATTGTTATGTAGGCGTATTTATAGGTCCTCTCTCACGTTCTCGCAATCATATTTTCGTTCAAACTTAGAATAAACAATATATTGCACAATTACATATCGCATTTATAGAATGAAATAAACGTTGTTTTATTCCAAGCATAATATCAGAAACACAAAGCTCGTTGTTATTCGAAACGTTTTTTTTTTCTTCGCGCAATAAGCAACAGCCCGAATGCTGAATTTCCTTCCGTAATATGTAGATATTAGGGAAACTGAAGAAAAGGCTTCTGAAACTGAACAAAATGATAAAGCCTACAAGTGAACATGCACAACGACATTAAAAGCGTTAATTGCACTAATTAAAATATGTCAGAGCGATTTCGTAAAATTTCCTGCTAAAAGCGATAAGCTAAGTAGCAGCTTGGATTGAACGATAATCTCATTGGAACAACGTTGAGGATAAAAGGATAAAGTGCCTGGCGTTATCCTTTAATGAAAATTAATTTGTAAATAAATGCATTGTGCAGGAAAAAACACATGTCCAAAATATCATCCTAGCACTGAACATGTTTACACAACAAGCGCCCATGTGTTGTTTCCCAACGAAATGCAATTGTGTCGAATTTGCACCGTCAAATAATATTCGGCAGCATTGTTGGAAAAAGAAGTCGTTGATGATTGCACTTCCATCGTATTTTTCCTCGCATGGAAAATTATGTTGCACACGAGCACTATTGTGCTGCGGTTACACCGAAGATTATGTAGAACGGGGTAAAGGGTGTTATGACACGTTAAAGAGAAGCGTCCTCGATGTCGGCTTGCGCTGAACTCTCTCAGTACGCGAAAAACAACACAGGACTTTTTTCCACCCCCCCCCCCTCTCCATTTCATGGTTTTCAATACTTTTTTTCCGTAGCCGCACATAATTAAGGTTATGATAGTCTTAACAGAGGCCTAATTCCATTGCACATCGGTACTCTTCGTATTCGAACCACAGTACCAACGCATTAAAAGCCGACTGTATTTCTTTTGGAGCAAGCTCACCCGCGATCTACAAGTGACTATAGTGGTAGGTCAAAAACGCTCTATCTACAGCCTTCCCGCGCTACCCTCGAATGTCCGCACATGCCAGTTCTAGTCATAAATATCAACACCTGCTTTTTAGATTGCTAATAATAATATTTTTGCCAATATTGTGTGCGACGTTTCTTCTTTACTCTTACTTTACTCAAGAGCTAACTCAGTTCACGTCAAGCATCAAACACCTTGTTCACTACGTAGGAGTTAGTTTATTTCAAATACTGGTTTACTCAAAGCACCAAATCTTATCTACATTAGGATTCCCTCCTTCACCTTGTACAATTTTTAATTTCTTCAATTAAACCGTTGATACGTTAAGGACATGCTGTTCTTCTATTTTCCAACTCTAGCAATTGTAATTCTTAATAATGCCCCACTACGGGCTACTTTTCCTTATTTTCCACGTTCCATCAATCCCAGAAACGTAACGTTTTGCAAAAACCAGACTCTGAAGTGGTTCTCTTTTAGAGGAACATCTTTAGCTGGACTTTTCGGGTGATCGCTACTGATTGTGGAACGACTTCATCTACGACGTCCGATTCCTTGCAACTTTTTTTATAGTAGAAATTAAGAAGGCTAAGGGTAGCGTATCACAAAACTATTGATGATGCGTCTCTGTGAGCAAGTACGTAGTGCGGATTACAGGTATGAGCGAACTCAAGCGTGCCTTCGGATTTTCTCGTTTTAAAGGCAGCACCACACGAATCTGGAGTGGTGCGGATTTCCGGTGAAGTATTCGTATACGGGATCGTGGATTATTGAGAGAAGGGTGATTCTGTCCATTTCTTCATAATTGCCGTAAAAAACGGCGCGAGAAAGCGCACTATTTTCCACAAGGAGTTCGATTGGAGCGCGCCAGCCCTGTGCACGCGCGCGTCCTCCGGGCCGCATTTTTACGGCAATTAGGAAGAAATGGATGGAATCACCCCCCTTTCCATAATCTACTATCCCGTATACGAAAACTCCAATAGAAATCTGTAAGACCTCAGATTCGTGGGGTGATGCCTTTAAGAGGAGTGAGGGAACAAGAGAAAGGGTCAAGCGTGTGATGGGAATTTCCTAACGGGGAATCCTAAAGGGAAGGGGTTGCAAGGGAAGGAGCTCGTAAGGGAGTGTACGGTGACCAATAGTGAATGAAGGATAATACGATAATCAGGACAAAGCATCACGTAGTATGAGATAATCACATACATTAAAATACTTAGCGATAAATAATGTCAAAAAATTACAAAAACTAAAGAATCTAACTACGCTTTCTTTCTCTTTTTCTTGTTATAAATAAAGGCGAAAGATTACAGAATTTTCCTTTTAAACGCGTCAGTTCTACATTTGGTGAATATTCAACTATCAGCTTTAAGCACTCGTTCAATACCGATAGAATATAGATACAATTTGAAAGCATCACTCGAAGTATGGGTGTTTCTCCAGACTTCCCCCAACAGTCATCACAGAATGATGTTTTAACACAAATGAGGTAAGCAACATCATCTTACTGATGAAGATAAGTTACACATCAGATCATGCAAACTGTTGGAACCTTGCCTTTTTTTGGGAACATGCCTTCTTCAAAAAGTAGAAAGTGATAGTGTAGTAGTTATTATATAGCGTGATCATGACATAATGAAAAAAGAGAAAGAAAGCGTTGTTAGAAAAATACAAATCTCATTTTACAGAAAGTGCCACTACTGTAAATTTTCATTGATCAGTGAAGGGGAGTGAAGCGAACACCATAAAAAGTCTGAAGTTCGATTTAAGCCGGACGTTAAGACTGTTGTACTCATAAATGCTCTAACGACAACAACAACAGTAGTAGTTTATCGTGCTGTTTTAAGAACGATGAGGAAAGATAAAAAAACACTGATTTGCTTGCCGGGACCAGCGATGCTACCACCATGACCCCAACAACTGCCCTCGAGTGACTAACAGTTTTTCAGCCCCTTGCTTAAATTGACAAAGCCACTGTTCGTAAATTGAGAACAGAAGAAAGAAAGAAGTCGCTTGTCACTTCGTTGACTACAACTCCTTTGTTGCAATTATTGACATACAAACTCAGTGTTCAGTCGTGCTGACAATGCTAGTCGTGGAGAGATTCATCCCTCCACCGGTGAAGCGTTTGTTTCACACGAAAGAAAACCAAGAACACTTATATAATACAAATATGATGAACGGACTCAATCTTCTGCTGGAACTTCGGTTATGGTTGCAGGATGGACGGTAGTTCATCCACTGGTTTGACACTCAAGAGAACACTAACAACTCTTCCGCCGTACAAGTATCTACAGAGTCACTGTAAAAATTCTTCATTTCGCCTTCTTTTGCTTATCTCCGATGATGCAACGGGGCATAGAAATTAGTAATAGTAGTAGTTAGTTAGTTACTAGGGTTGCGCGCTATATCAGAACACTGTTCCGTTACCAGAACATGATCAAACGCATAGAGTGAAGTCTTCAAAACGTGTGTCTTTATGTTTCCTGAGAAGGAAAAAATTGGGGAATGCGTGAAGAAAGAAGGGAATTGTGTGAAAACTTTCTTTCGACTTTGTTTTGAAATCCTGTGCACTTTATGCTTCATCCACTGGTTTGACACTCAAGAGAACACTAACAACTCTTCCGCCGTACAAGTATCTACAGAGTCACTGTAAAAATTCTTCAGTCATAAAAATTCTTCATTTCACCTCCTTTTGCTTATCTCCGATGATGCAACGGGGCATAGAAATTAGTAATAGTAGTAGTCAGTTAGTTACTAGGGTTGCGCGCTATACTACAATGCTTGATATTCTTCCGAATCGTAGTTATTATTTGGGGAAAAACTGTCTACATCCCAATGCTGTGGTAAACTAATCTCATTCCAAATAGTTTATTTGTACTGTAGATGCATGAAAGGAATTTTAACAATGCTTCTTCCAGTCGGTTCATGCGCTGCAGAGCCCTGCAGAACAGGTCGGCAATCCGACATTTGCGCAACGGTTGCATGGAGGCCCTACTTTGTACATTTGAGTACCAGAAGCACCTCCTCTGAAAGATAATATATTCCAAATTCAAATCTTATCGTTGTCTTAACTTCTACAAACCCTGGAGTAAAGTGGCAAACCACGTTCAGATTCCCAGTCGTAGGACATCTATACCACGAGCAGCCAACACTTGTATGAGTGTCCCAAACAATCTTAATTTACAGAGAAAACCTTCTCAAACTCAAACTATCCTTCGTTTCCTTTTTCTGCACAAAAGACTCTCGATTTACTTTTGAAAAGTTTGGTATTCCAAGATTTGAAGTGTAAATATTTTGCGGAGCCGGAGAAGGCGGAGGCAGCCTTCCACTCTTTCCTTCATTCCACCAAGCATCAACAGCCTGAACAGAAAGATAAAAGAATGAAAGCATATGTCTATATGTGACTAAAATTGCTCACCGCATTCGCAATTACTTTCGGACGACCAGTAGCGCCTGTATACTGGTATTTGATTTCACCAATACCAGGTGTCGACGAGCCAGCGTTTTGGCACCAGCTTACAGCAGCTGTGCTGGCAGTTCCTTCTGCAGCACAATTATAACTCTAGAACATGAGGAATAATGCTCACTCACAAACTGTACAAAAATCTCGTTGTTTAACCCACAAGTCTTATCATTTTTGATGCACGACGAGCGTATACGTTTGAGTTCGTAACGAATAGACCTTGAGCAACTTGTGATCTATTGGATTTCTTTTTAATTTATAGCATAGAATATAAGAACTGCAGCAATTCAACATACCTTATCTCATTGAATCGATCTAAGAACACACGTCTTGCACCAGGAGGTAAATTTTGACCAGGGCACGTTATTTGCGTACCTAGAAAATAAGATCAGAGTAAGATTATGAATTCACATTTGAAGTCTATTGATAGAAAAAACACGAGATGATGGTTGTGTGAAGGAAAAATGCGAATTCGCAAAGAACTCCCTAATTTGTCCAGTCAAGTTTGTTGCTGAAGTTTCATTACAAACGATTTGATCTGAGTTCACGACTAGTCACGGACTAGGTTTTCCCATGAGATCTCCAGATGACTCTTAGAGTTTACTTGAGTGAAGGAAGAACATCGAAATAGAGCACATACTACTTCGTGTCAAAACGACATGAACCACGAGTGCAGCTGCGGTGCATTCGCGTACGCGCTCGAAACGGCGCGATGGGGGAAGCAGTTGGAACCGACGTGAGACCGTCGCAAACTGCAGCAATGCGTGGTGCTAGCAAAGGTTTCACCACGCTCCTGGCCGCTACGCTGCCCCGAGAGAAGCCTCGAGAGAAGCTGCGTACGCAATTGTGTACATGCTTCATGTCGTTTTGACCCTACCATAATTTACTTCCATGGAAGAAGATGTAAAGCCAAGACGACTGCACTTATCGTTCGCTTACGTTTCCCTATATTATCGGAGAGAACGTCTTCTACTATTATCAACAATGTTTCCATTACTTTTATCAGAAAGTCAAAAAGCAGCGGAGCAAATATGGTGATCGTAGTGGTGAGACTGTGGTGGCTGGTTGCGTGCAGTTTCGAAGTAGCGCAACTTCCGCAATTTACCATACCCCAAATGAACAGAAGTGGCTCTTCTTGTTTACTTGCAAATGCATTGTCGGCGCCCGCATTCTAATTCACATAGCAGGAAGTATCGTTGAGGAGACGGGAAAATACAAATAGAGGGTTCTTTTTTTGGGTGGGGGAAAGGGGAAGAAAAGGTGGTGTCTCCCCATGATGCCTGAAAAGTTCAGGTCGGTCCATTCATAACACAAAACGGGATCAGAAAGTTAAGCCGCCTCAAAATGAACATTGGACATGAACCTGATTCAGGATTAACATATTCCACGTTAGTAGCTCGAGAAATTTCGAGGCATCTAAACAGCATGAAATTCGTGTAACTGCAGCAGCAATACTGTCATTCCCAACTCATATCGGTAAATATTCTTCAAAAAAATGCACCCTGATTTTGAAAAATTGTGATGGGTGCGTCTGCAACGGGACCTCTTTCAATTACCGCATATTTTAAAGCCACCATTATAAATATCGTATACAGCTCGGTAGCTATTTAACCATACACAACAGTTCTCTAACACTAAAGGACTAACAATTTTGTTGAAGAAAAAAGGTTTCATAATGCCAACTTAATGGAATTTAATATTGGCTTTGAACGTTGAGGTGCTTGTGGTACCACCAGTAATCGGTGACTGAGACTACAAATATTCTATTCTTCCGGTTAACTGGATAAAATGGTTACATTCGGAGCAAAAAAAAAACTCACCAGCTGTGGCGGTAATTCCGAGGAATGCTGATAGTATCTAAAAATCCCATTTCCATTTACTATCTGCGAAAACAACAAAGGAACTCACCACAACATAGAGGTTCATTGTTTTTGCTAGAATGCGAGAATTTTTCTGAAATTTCTTCTATTTTTTTTTTACAAAATCCAGTGACTGTGCTCTACGCCTGATGAAAACGAAGTCAGTTCAAAAGGAACAGACAGAGGAGAAAATCATCAAATTAGAGAAAAGAAGAAAAACTTGAATTTAAGAGTACAGGAGAAATTTACATAGCAATTTTGCTACAATGCATTCAAGGTCAAGGTGAACATTCAAGGTGATAGGTTGTTTCATGCTAAGAGTAACTGATGTCTTATCCATGCTAATCATTCTAGAGGAACCTTACTGAGAGCTTGTTTGAACGTATATTTAAAAACAAACCGTTAAGGTTGTAACATTTTCCATGACCAGAAAACCAGCTCGTGATTAAAGGCAGCATACCACGAATATGAGTTGGTATAGATTTTTTATGGAAAGCCTCTATTTGGAGAAGTAGAATGCGGAAAACCATGTGGTTTCGCTCATCTCTCCGTAATCGTCGTAAGAAACGGCAGGAGAATCTCTTAAGTTCCTACGAATTGCATTAGAACGCGCTTCTATGTACACCTTCCGCTCCCCTCAGAGGTCTGTTCTTTAGTTTAACTTATTAAGGCTTGCTCTTCGGCGACTAATAGGTTAAACTTGCCTGCACTTGCTCTGCGCAATCCTTCTGCTTGCAAACTGCTGCCGTTGCGGCTTGCGCAGAAGGATTGCGTAGTGCAAGCTGTCGCAAGAAACGGTGGCTTCTGGGCCATCTTTACAGCGACTAAACAGAGGTGGGCGGAACCGCCTCGTTTTCCGCTATCTGCGACCCGACATAGAAGCTTTCAATGGGACATCCACACCACGCCAGATTCGTGGTATGCTCCCTTTAACACAACTACAGCCATTCTCGAGCGGTGCAATAAAGACACCCAGAACTAATTATCTACAATAATTGTTTTCTTTAGTAGAGCCGTACACGAGGTTGTTATAGTCCTTTATTCGCGGCTAACGTTTCGGCAATATCGCCTTCTTCAGAGCCTGAAAGGGGTGAAATCGAACGTGACTAATCCGATCAAACGCCATATCCGCCCAACAAAGAAAGTCCTACGTTAACCGTTGGGTCTCATAGCTACCCGTGGAAGAAAACATCGTACCTTAGCAATTATCTACACTTGTTTTCATTGCGTAGCCCAACAAGTACTAAACCAAATCCACCCTCCGAAGAAGCATTGGTTTCTAGGTCACTGGAATCAACTGACAGCTGTAAGTGAAAAAGAAAAAATGCCCAATGGTCCACGCCAGAAACGAGCTGACTAACGGACGAGAGGACCATTAGAGGGGAAAAGGAAGATGCGGTTATTCACCGAATCAAACACTGGCTCTAACGTTGTTCTAGATGATCTTTTATACCAACACAAAGTAAATGCCACTGGTGCCGCTGCGTTTAACATTTTGATGCAAATGAACATTTTAACAATGAATATATTTTTTTTTTCAATATGGGACAGAACATTTGCCGCGGCATGACATTGAATGAGAGCGTAGGCTAGAAGGTTTTCACATACGTCACTAAAATGTACTACGTAGGTGAACTCCGAAATTTCTTGCTCACTTTTATGCATGCGCTGAAAGGATATGGTGTCTAGTATCTCTTCATAGCCAAGTGTCGTTCAAATAAGTCGGTTTGTGCTTCATAAAATTTCTTCCAAGTGGTGATCGAAAAAATGCATTTATAGCATGTGATGTTATAAGACATTCAGGATTCACGGTTCAGGAAAAACTCTGATTAATATGGGCTCAATTACGTGATGGATCCTTTGAAACACCTTTGAACAGTCTAATCCACCGCAGGTGGCGAGTTTCCCCAAACCACCCATGTGCAACACTCTGTAAGCAATGTGTAGGCCATCAACCTGAAACCTACACAAATATGTACCACCGTCGGCTGAAAACGACCTGAGCAATTGCCAAGCGACCGCACTCGCTGCGGCGCGGTGTGACTAGCGATCAAGATCGATGAGGGACCATCATCTTAGCACGATGATTGATTGATCCAACCCGATCACCATTAAATCAATTTGACCTGGATATGCTTAATCGAGGAAACCGATTTTTGGAGAACCGAAAAACGAGGAAGACCGACCGAAATTTTATGTTTTTTTCCAGTTTTTTTTGTTGTAACCTCAAACATGACTCTGTTCTTTTTCTTCATGCTATTTTTTTCATAATATGCCTTTGTTTTTACAAGGTGCTACAAATTTTTGACATTTTTTTGTGCGTAATGAACTACCTGCCAGGGGCAGGTGTAGAGCACTTGGTAAGAAATTCGGCTGTCTTCACTTCGATCTTAACTTCGAATCCGCCCTAGTGCTCATCAAGCCTCTGATCCCTGCGGGGTCGATAAAATGGTATCAGACTTGTTTGAGAGGATAAAACACTGACTTCCGGTGTCATTGTAGTTCCCAAACCTCAAACCACCTCTGGATTGAAGTGAACGTGGGGGAGCACCCCAAGTGGATTAACGGGAGACACTTTACCCTTTATCTTTTATCCTTCATCCTTTATCGTAATGCCCCGCCTGACCAACCTTAGTAAATGACGTTTCATGATATCTCAAAAGCTACAGTATTCACAATAATTCCAGAATTATTAGTACCATCGTTCGTTTTATGTTCTTGTCCTCGTTCTTCGACTGTCCTTGAATCTAGGCATGCTTTAATATGTAGCTTTGATTAATTTGTTTGTTTTGTTTCGGAATCCAGAATTATTAATTTGTTAAGGTTATAACGCACTTCATTATTTTCAAGATTGACAAAATTATTCGTTATCACGAAGTCCGTTGTGCAAGATTCGAATAGGTTAATGCAGTTTTGCATGGCTGTCATTTCCTTCCAAAAGGACAAATCTGCACCATGTGCAGTGTACTTCGGTCGCCACGTAGCAATCGACAGAACACCCACACAAAGTGTGGGTGTTCTGTCGATTGTACGTGAAAACGTGCACTGTTTTATTATCAAATTGTTTCGTTCCAGATTGGATTTCCCAATTTGCGTATCGCAAATTTGGCATATTCTGGAAAAGAGGATGGTGCTGATGTATTGATCTAGAGTGAAGCTCAACCTACCAAAAAAATCGTTATGATAGAGTTGAATTACATTCAGATCACTTATTTTCTATCGCCCATTACTTATATTTGTAGCTCGACAGTGCTAACTGATTGGTCGGACGTATTTCCTTGAACATTTGTAACATAAAAGGAAAGAGTGAGCGAGAGCAATCGGAGATGGATCTGGAAAGCGAACATCCCTTCGAGCTTTCTCTTCCTCTCCCATTTTTCACAATCAGCAATGTACTTTAGTCGCCATGTAGCTATCGACAGAACACCCACACAAGTGTAAAAACGCGCATTGTTGAATTACTGTGGGGATGGACTGCATGATACCAGATTGCACTTTTCAATCTCCGTTCTGCAAATTCTGCAAATCCTCCCGAAGCCTCGTTAATGCGTATGTATAAATGTGGAGTGGAAATCCATCTACAGAATGGATCTTTTGGATAGAAGTTAAATCAGAGTAAGACCATACGCAGTTGCTATAGTTGGCTTGAACGCGCGTTCTGACACGATACTTCTCAACTTTTTCTCAATTTGTTTTTTTACTTTCAAGTGGATAGTGGCGTCATTTATTTTACACGTGTTGGTGGTAAATGTTACCCAGAATATCGGATAGAAAGCTAGATCTTTGAAAGCTTACTTAACTCCGGCAATTTCAAAAATTACTTAAGAAACTACTTTTAAGCAATAGAAGTGGCACGGTAATATGAAACAGTACTTGAAATAACAGAATATACCTAGTCGTGTTCAGTATTCTTCTTTTTGATTCTTTTCTATTCTTCTTTCATCGTATTGAGGACATTTACAAAGAACAATGGGTGCTATTTCTTCAATCAATAAAACTATTTCTTTCTTGAAATTTCACCTGCTGATTTTTAACTTTGGATCGAGCACGAACTTATGCAATCACCCAACATACACTGTTATGAGTTGTATGTTGACTTTCCTCGCGGGTGAAGTGATTTGTTTTCTTTTCTCCTCACAGAGTGCGACAGTCACTGCTGATCTGTTTTCTTGTTTTATATATATTTTTTAATCTTAACAGCAATTCAATTTGACTATGAAGTCTTGGGTAGTCATTTTCCATTACTATTGCCGTTTTTCGCTTCTAAGGGACCTGTAGGAATTTATTTTGTAGGGATCGAATTTATCTTCCGCCCAATGTGCATAAAGCATCCTTCCGCAATCGTAGTAAAATCAAAACAGAAGAGATGGTCTCAGAAGAGAAGGAGCTGCTAAACCAGGAGATTTTGAATAGCTAATCGCTTCACAATAATATAGGAAGGTAACTAAATATAGAAAAAAACATAAATGACATACTGTCACACGGAGGAATGTACGAGAAACCGATTCCCATTAGGCTAGGATCTTAGAGGCGTTCCAGAAGCAAAACAGTCGCCGAAACTAAAGGGAAATGATATTGCTAGAGCTGCGTAAACCTTCCTAGGCAGCACTAAACAGAAAAATAAGAATGTTCGAAAAACATGGAGAAGAGAATTCCGAGAAGCTTTTCGCGCTAGATTGGCCAGCTAACATTTTTACCGACGTTGCAATACCGTGAATACGATACAAGATATTTCATACCGACGGCACACGGACAGGGCACGGTTTAGGAAAAACTGATTAATATGGGCTCAATTACGTGATGGATCCTTTGAAACACCTTTGAACAGTCTAATCCACCGCAGGTGGCGAGTTTCCCCAAGCCACCCATGTGCAACACTCTGTATGCAATGTGTAGGCCATCAACTTGAAACCTATACAAATATGTACCGCAGTCGGCTGAAAACGACCTGAGCAATTGCCAAGCGACCGCACTCGCTGCGGCGCGGTGTGACTAGCGATCAAGATCGATGAGGGACCATCACTTATCTTGGAACGACAACTGATTGATTCAACTCTGTTATGAAACGACTGAATCAGAAAAAACCGTTTTTATGCGTTTCCTAATTTTTTTCTGTTATGATCTCACATATGACAGTAACATGTCACAAAGGCTATTGTTCTGTTCCTTTTCTTCATCTCACTTTTTCAATGTATCCGGTGCTTTTCACTGCGCGCCACATATTTTCGACAATGCTTTAACCGTAATGAACGCCCCGCCAGGAGAATCTAAGTGGGTGACGTTTTATGATATCTTGAAAGCTACAGTTTTGACAATAATACCAAAACTGTACATTCTTCAGCATTACATCGGTCTTCATGATTTTTAAGACTGGTAAAATAGCTTGTAAATATGAAGAAGTTTTTTGGAACTACACGCATGTCGCAGTAATAGAAAAGAGTCTCCAGATTCCGTAGGAAACCCTGGTAGCGCCTGGAAAGACGGGGTTGCAGGAATCATCTGAGCCACCGAAACGGAAAACGATTAGGATGACGATACGTACAAAATGCACGTATGCTTGCATCGAAAGCAGGCATCCAAGATCTGATGATCCAAGCCAGAAAAAAATTTACGACGTCATTGGACCGACCGGGACGAGACGACGCCACTCCACCTTCTCAACGCTGTGGTGTGAAATTTGAGAAGAACTGTTTTTAGGAACACGCGAAAGTAGAGCTGGTGGAGCTGGCGTCCTCGTCAACATGAGTATGGCAAAGAACATCGACTCTTTCAACAAATTGCAACCCGAATCGAACATCTGCGGATGAGAAGTTGTGGTTCAACGCCGGCTTTGACTGTCTTGGCCGCTTACGCTCCAACATTAAGCTACGAAGAAGAAAAAGGCGAAGCTCTCTTTATGGACCTGGAGAAACTCTACCGAGGAAATCATGCCTTCACAATTGGCGATTTCAACGTCAAAATTGGCCTAGAAGAATGCCTGAGCAACTTCGCATCGGGACCCACGGCCTACAATGGAATGAACAAGGGGAGAGGCTCTCCGAGTTCATCATGACGACTAAGACTATTCATGGGAACTCGCAATTCAAGAAGCCATCCTCCCTACGTTGGACGTGGTAGTCATCCGGTGGAGGGTACTGTAATGAAAAATACCACATCATCGTCAGTAAAGGGTTCTGCCTGACGGACGTCACTGTTGTGTCAAAGTTCTATACGGGGTCGAACCATCGCCTCCTCCGAGAGTTTACAAGAGTGATCCTCAATACGATTGAAAAAATCTCGGATGAAGGCCCGCTATGAGAGCAAGCGGGGTTCCGGGAGCGGTCATGAAGCCTTGGAAAACCAAGGTGTCCCTACTCAGTATATAAAGGTACTTTAAGAGTTGTCCAGTAACTTTACGATAAGAATTTACCCTACCAGAGGTACACAAGAATGCCATCGTGAAGAGAGGTGTCCGACAGGGTGATACAATCTCAGAGAAACCCTCAAGAACGCAATGCGAAAGCTGGAATGGGACGACATGGAAATGAAGGTTAATGGTCTGCCGCTAGGCCATTTGCGCTTTGCTGATGACATCGTTCTGATAACACCTAGTATCAGTCAAGCGGAACGAATGCTGAACGAATTCGTCGAAAGATGTGGATGAGTCGTATTTTGCAGATGCGGTCTTCGGCCGTGTCTGCAAAATACGATGCATCCACATCTGTTGAGCTCAACGGAACGAACATATCAGAATGCACCAGCTATGTTTTTCTGGGTCGGGAAATGAACATGATGAACAACCGACCTCCAAGCTGGGCAGGAGGAGCGTATAAAAGCATCGAGGAGGAAGTGAAGAAGACCAAGAACATCCCGACCGAAGAAAACGCGGAGAGCGTCATTGAACGCGCAATTGAGAAAATGATGCTAAGAGTATTCCGCTTCACGCAAGTGAGGGACGGGATTCGAAGTTCTCTCCTACGTCAGCGATCGAAGATTAGAGACGCCGCCGCGTTTGCCAAAGAAAGTAAACTAAAGTCCAAATGGTTGACGTGATGCGATTGAACGACAACCGTTGGACCAGAACCATGAGCGACTGGATTCCCCGCGATATTAAGCACACTACAGGAAAACTGCCGATCCGATGGTCAGATTTCTTCACGCAGTCCTTCAAGGAAACTTATGACGTTCTTCGTCTCCCACGCGAAAGGAGGAACCACTGGGCGACTCTGGCACGCGATCGGGACAAATGGAAGAATTGCTGGCGCCCGCTCGACCAATTCGAGGATCAGCGAGAGTCAAAATCGAGGTGAAAAAGAAGTCGTGCAAGATTTGATCGTTTAACACAGTTCTGCATAATTGTTACTTTTTCAAAAAGAAGAAATCTGCAGCATGTGCCGCGTACTTTGATCGCCACGTAGCGATCGAGAGAACACCAACACAAGTGTAAAACTATCATTGTTCCATTACTGTGGATGGATGGACTGTTTGATACCGAATTGCATTTTTCAATCTCTCTTCTGCAAAGATTGCAAATCGTCCAGAAGAGGATTAACCTCGTTAGTGCTTAGGTATGGTGAATAATATATGTTTAATTTCTCGATTATCAATATCTTTCAGTTAGATGAGTAAGTCATCACCGACAACATTATACAGGAACTGAGCACTGTGAACGGTACACAACTATTGGAATTAAAATGTTTGGGTCGACAGAAATTCGCGCTAAATTGAAAAAGAAGAATACTGAATACGACTAGGTATATTCTGTTATTTCAAATACTGTTTCATATTACCGTGCCACTCCTATTGCTTAAAAGTAGTTTCTTAAGTAATTTTTGAAATTGCCGGAGTTAAGCTTTCAAAGATCTAGCTTTCTATCCGATATTCTGGGTAACATTTACCACCAACACGTGTAAAATAAATGACGCCACTATCCACTTGGAGGTAAAAAAACAAATTGAGAAAAAGTTGAGAAGTATCGTGTCAGAACGCGCGTTCAAGCCAACTATAGCAACTGCGTATGGTCTTACTCTGATTTAACTTCTATCCAAAAGATCCATTCTGTAGATGGATTTCCACTCCACATTTATACATACGCATTAACGAGGCTTCGGGAGGATTTGCAGAATTTGCAGAACGGAGATTGAAAAGTGCAATCTGGTATCATGCAGTCCATCCCCACAGTAATTCAACAATGCACGTTTTCACACTTTGTGTGGGTGTTCTGCTACGTGGCGACCGAAGTACACTGCACATGGTGCAGGTTTATCTTTTTAGAAGGAAATGACAGCCATGTAGAACTGCGTTAAACTGTTCGAATCTTGCACAACGGACTTCGTGATAACGAATAATTTTGTCAGTCTTGAAAATAATGAAGTGCGTTACAACCTTAACAAATTAATAATTCTGGATTTCGAAACAAAACAAATCAATCAAAGCTACATATTAAATGATGCCTAGATTCAAGGACAGTCGGAGAACGAGGACAAGAACATAAAACGAACGATGGTACTAATAATTCTGGAGTTATTGTGAAGACTGTAGCTTTTGAGATATCATGAAACGTCATTTACTAAGGTTGGTCAGGCGGGGCATTACGATAAAGGATGAAGGATAAAAGATAAAGGGTAAAGTGTCTCCCGTTAATCCACTTGGGGTGCTCCCCCACGTTCACTTCAATCCAGAGGTGGTTTGAGGTTTGGGAACTACAATGACACCGGAAGTCAGTGTTTTATCCTCTCAAACAAGTCTGATACCATTTTATCGACCCCGCAGGGATCAGAGGCTTGATGAGCACTAGGGCGGATTCGAAGTTAAGATCGAAGTGAAGACAGCCGAATTTCTTACCAAGTGCTCTACACCTGCCCCTGGCAGGTAGTTCATTACGCACAAAAAAATGTCAAAAATTTGTAGCACCTTGTAAAAACAAAGGCATATTATGAAAAAAAAATAGCATGAAAAAAAAGAACAGAGTCGTGTTTGAGGTTACAACAAAAAAAAACTGGAAAAAAACATAAAATTTCGGTCGGTCTTCCTCGTTTTTCGGTTCTCCAAAAATCGGTTTCCTCGATTAAGCATATCCAGGTCAAATTGATTTAATGGTGATCGGGTTGGATCAATCAATCATCGTGCTAAGATGATGGTCCCTCATCGATCTTGATCGCTAGTCACACCGCGCCGCAGCGAGTGCGGTCGCTTGGCAATTGCTCAGGTCGTTTTCAGCCGACGGTGGTACATATTTGTGTAGGTTTCAGGTTGATGGCCTACACATTGCTTACAGAGTGTTGCACATGGGTGGTTTGGGGAAACTCGCCACCTGCGGTGGATTAGACTGTTCAAAGGTGTTTCAAAGGATCCATCACGTAATTGAGCCCATATTAATCAGAGTTTTTCCTGAACCGTGAATCCTGAATGTCTTATAACATCACATGCTATAAATGCATTTTTTCGATCACCACTTGGAAGAAATTTTATGAAGCACAAACCGACTTATTTGAACGACACTTGGCTATGAAGAGATACTAGACACCATATCCTTTCAGCGCATGCATAAAAGTGAGCAAGAAATTTCGGAGTTCACCTACGTAGTACATTTTAGTGACGTATGTGAAAACCTTCTAGCCTACGCTCTCATTCAATGTCATGCCGCGGCAAATGTTCTGTCCCATATTGAAAAAAAAATATATTCATTGTTAAAATGTTCATTTGCATCAAAATGTTAAACGCAGCGGCACCAGTGGCATTTACTTTGTGTTGGTATAAAAGATCATCTAGAACAACGTTAGAGCCAGTGTTTGATTCGGTGAATAACCGCATCTTCCTTTTCCCCTCTAATGGTCCTCTCGTCCGTTAGTCAGCTCGTTTCTGGCGTGGACCATTGGGCATTTTTTCTTTTTCACTTACAGCTGTCAGTTGATTCTGGTGACCTGCTTCTTCGGAGGGTGGATTTGGTTTAGTACTTGTTGGGCTACGCAATGAAAACAAGTGTAGATCATCTTACGACCAACGGTTAATAGGACTTTCTTTGTTGGGCGGATATGGCGTTTGATATAGTCAGTTGTTTCTTTCAGGCTCGAGAAGGCGATATTGCCAAACGTGCCAAAAAGGACTATAACAACCTCGTGTACGGCTCACAAAAAAACAATTATGTAGATATTAGTTCTGGGTGTCTTTATTGCACCGCTCGAGAATGGCTGTAGTTGTGTTAAAGGGAGCATACCACGAATCTGGCGTGGTGTGGATGTCCCATTGAAAGCTTCTATGTCGGGTCGCAGATAGCGGAAAACGAGGCGGTTCCGCCCACCTCTGTTTAGTCGCTGTAAAGATGGCCCAGAAGCCACCGTTTCTTGCGACAGCTTGCACTACGCAATCCTTCTGCGCAAGCCGCAACGGCAGCAGTTTGCAAGCAGAAGGATTGCGCAGAGCAAGTGCAGGCAAGTTTAACCTATTAATCGCCGAAGAGCAAGCCTTAATAAGTTAAACTAAAGAACAGACCTCTGAGGGGAGCGGAAGGTGTACATAGAAGCGCGTTCTAATGCAATTCGTAGGAACTTAAGAGATTCTCCTGCCGTTTCTTACGACGATTACGGAGAGATGAGCGAAACCACATGGTTTTCCGCATTCTACTTCTCCAAATAGAGGCTTTCCATAAAAAATCTATACCAACTCATATTCGTGGTATGCTGCCTTTAATCACGAGCTGGTTTTCTGGTCATGGAAAATGTTACAACCTTAACGGTTTGTTTTTAAATATACGTTCAAACAAGCTCTCAGTAAGGTTCCTCTAGAATGATTAGCATGGATAAGACATCAGTTACTCTTAGCATGAAACAACCTATCACCTTGAATGTTCACCTTGACCTTGAATGCATTGTAGCAAAATTGCTATGTAAATTTCTCCTGTACTCTTAAATTCAAGTTTTTCTTCTTTTCTCTAATTTGATGATTTTCTCCTCTGTCTGTTCCTTTTGAACTGACTTCGTTTTCATCAGGCGTAGAGCACAGTCACTGGATTTTGTAAAAAAAAAAATAGAAGAAATTTCAGAAAAATTCTCGCATTCTAGCAAAAACAATGAACCTCTATGTTGTGGTGAGTTCCTTTGTTGTTTTCGCAGATAGTAAATGGAAATGGGATTTTTAGATACTATCAGCATTCCTCGGAATTACCGCCACAGCTGGTGAGTTTTTTTTTGCTCCGAATGTAACCATTTTATCCAGTTAACTGGAAGAATAGAATATTTGTAGTCTCAGTCACCGATTACTGGTGGTACCACAAGCACCTCAACGTTCAAAGCCAATATTAAATTCCATTAAGTTGGCATTATGAAACCTTTTTTCTTCAACAAAATTGTTAGTCCTTTAGTGTTAGAGAACTGTTGTGTATGGTTAAATAGCTACCGAGCTGTATACGATATTTATAATGGTGGCTTTAAAATATGCGGTAATTGAAAGAGGTCCCGTTGCAGACGCACCCATCACAATTTTTTAAAATCGGGGTGCATTTTTTTGAAGAATATTTACCGATATGAGTTGGGAATGACAGTATTGCTGCTGCAGTTACACGAATTTCATGCTGTTTAGATGCCTCGAAATTTCTCGAGCTACTAACGTGGAATATGTTAATCCTGAATCAGATTCATATCCAATGTTCATTTTGAGGCGGCTTAACTTTCTGATCCCGTTTTGTGTTATGAATGGACCGACCTGAACTTTTCAGGCATCATGGGGAGACACCACCTTTTCTTCCCCTTCCCCCTCCTCCCCCCCTCACCCAGAAAAAGAACCCTCTATTTGTATTTTCCCGTCTCCTCAACGATGCTTCCTGCTATGTGAATTAGAATGCGGGCGCGGACGATGCATTTGCAAGTAAACAAGAAGAGCCACTTCTGTTCATTTGGGGTATGGTAAATTGCGGAAGTTGCGCTACTTCGCAACTGCACGCAACCAGCCACCACAGTCTCACCACTACGATCACCATATTTGCTCCGCTGCTTTTTGACTTTCTGATAAAAGTAATGGAAACATTGTTGATAATAGGAGAAGACGTTCTCTCCGATAATATAGGGAAACGTAAGCGAACGATAAGTGCAGTCGTCTTGGCTTTACATCTTCTTCCATGGAAGTAAATTATGGTAGGGTCAAAACGACATGAAGCATGTACACAATTGCGCACGCAGCTTCTCTCGAGGCTTCTCTCGGGGCAGCGTGGTGAAACCTTTGCTAGCACCACGCATTGCTGCAGTTTGCGACGGTCTCACGTCGGTTCCAACTGCTTCCCTCATCGCGCCGTATCGAGTGCGTACGCGAGTGCACCGCAGCTGCACTCGTGGTTCATGTCGTTCTGACACGAAATAGTATGTGCTCTATTTCGATGTTCTTCCTTCACTCAAGTAAACTCTAAGAGTCATCTGGAGATCTCATGGGAAAACCTAGTCCGTGACTAGTCGTGAACTCAGATCAAATCGTTTGTAATGAAACTTCAGCAACAAACTTGACTGGACAAATTAGGGAGTTGTTTGTGAATTCGCATTTTTCCTTCACACAACCATCATCTCGTGTTTTTTCTATCAATAGACTTCAAATGTGAATTCATAATCTTACTCCGATCTTATTTTCTAGGTACGCAAATAACGTGCCATGAACCTCTAAATTTACCTCCTGGTGCAAGACGTGTGTTCTTAGATCGATTCAATGAGATAAGGTATGTTGAATTGCTGCAGTTGTTATATTCTATGCTATAAATTAAAAAGAAATCCAATAGATCACAAGTTGCTCAAGGTCTATTCGTTACGAACTCAAACGTATACGCTCGTCGTGCATCAAAAATGATAAGACTTGTGGGTTAAACAACGAGATTTTTGTACAGTTTGTGAGTGAGCATTACTCCTCATGTTCTAGAGTTATAGTTGTGCTGCAGAAGGAACTGCCAGCACAGCTGTTGTAAGCTGGTGCCAAAACGCTGGCTCGTCGACACCTGGTATTGGTGAAATCAAATACCAGTATAGAGGCGCTACTGGTCGTCCGAGAGTAATTGCGAATGCGGTGAGCAATTTTAGTCACATATAGACATATGCTTTCATTCTTTTATCTTTCTGTTCAGGTTGTTAATGCTTGGTTGAATGAAGGAAAGAGTGGAAGGCTGCCTCCGCCTTCTCCGGCTCCGCAAAATATTTACACTTCAAATCTTGGAATACCAAACTTTTCAAAAGTAAATCGAGAGTCTTTTGTGCAGAAAAAGGAAACGAAGGATAGTTTGAGTTTGAGAAGGTTTTCTCTGTAAATTAAGATTGTTTGGGACACTCATACAAGTGTTGGCTGCTCGTGGAATAGATGTCCTGCGACTAACACTCTGAACGTGGTTTGCCACTTTACTCCAGGGTTTGTAGAAGTTAAGACAACGATAAGATTTGAATTTGGAATATATTATCTTTCAGAGGAGGTGCTCATGGTACTCAAATGTACAAAGTAGGGCCTCCATGCAACCGTTGCGCAAATGTCGGATTGCCGACCTGTTCTGCAGGGCTCTGCAGCGCATGAACCGACTGGAAGAAGCATTGTTAAAATTCCTTTCATGCATCTACAGTACAAATAAACTATTTGGAATGAGATTAGTTTACCACAGCATTGGGATGTAGACAGTTTTTCCCCAAATAATAACTACGATTCGGAAGAATATCAGGCATTGAAGCATAAAGTGCACAGGATTTCAAAACAAAGTCGAAAGGAAGTTTTCACGCAATTCCCTTCTTTCTTCACGCACTCCCCAATTTTTTCCTTCTCAGGAAACATAAAGACACACGTTTTGAAGACTTCACTCTATGCGTTTGATCATGTTCTGGTAACGGAACAGTGTTCTGATATAGCGCGCAACCCTAGTAACTAACTAACTACTACTATTACTACTTTCTATGCCCCGTTGCATCATCGGAGATAAGCAAAAGAAGGCGAAATGAAGAATTTTTACAGTGACTCTGTAGATACTTGTACGGCGGAAGAGTTGTTAGTGTTCTCTTGAGTGTCAAACCAGTGGATGAACTACCATCCATACTACAACCATAACCGAAGTTCCAGTAGAAGATTGAGTCCGTTCATCATATTTGTATTATATAAGTGTTCTTGGTTTTCTTTCGTGTGAAACAAACGCTTCACCGGTGGAGGGATGAATCTCTCCACGACTAGCATTGTCAGCACGACTGAACACTGAGTTTGTATGTCAATAATTGCAACAAGGAGTTGTAGTCAACAAAGTGACAAGCGACTTCTTTCTTTCTTCTGTTCTCAATTTACCAACAGTGGCTTTGTCAATTTAAGCAAGGGGCTGAAAAACTGTTAGTCACTCGAGGGCAGTTGTTGGGGTCATGGTGGTAGCATCGCTGGTCTCGGCAAGCAAATCAGTGTTTTTTATCTTTCCTCATCGTTCTTAAAACAGCAGGATAAACTACTACTGTTTTTGTTGTCGTTAGAGCATTTATGAGTACAACAGTCTTAACGTCCGGCTTAAATCGAACTTCAGACTTTTTATGGTGTTCGCCTCACTCCCCTTCACTGATCAATGAAAATTTACAGTAGTGGAACTTTCTGTAAAATGAGATTTGTATTTTTCTAACAACGCTTTCTTTCTCTTTTTTCATTATGTCATGATCACGCTATATAATAACTACTGCACTATCACTTTCTACTTTTTGAAGAAGGCATGTTCCCAAAAAAAGGCAACGTTCCAACAGTTTGCATGATCTGATGTGTAACTTATCTTCATCAGTACGATGATGTTGTTTACCTCATTTGTGTTAAAACATCATTCTGTGATGACTGTTGGGGGAAGTCTGGAAAAACACCCATACTTCGAGTGATGCTTTCAAATTGTATCTATATTCTATCGGTATTGAACGAGTGCTTAAAGCTGATAGTTGAATATTCACCAAATGTAGAACTGACGCGTTTAAAAGGAAAATTCTGTAATCTTTCGCCTTTATTTATAACAAAAAAAAAAGAGAAAGAAAGCGTAGTTAGATTCTTTAGTTTTTGTAATTTTTTGACATTATTTATCGCTAAGTATTTTAATGTATGTGATTATCTTATACTACGTGATGCTTTGTCCTGGTTATCGTATTATCCTTCATTCACTATTGGTCACCGTACACTCCCTTACGAGCCCCTTCCCTTGCAACCCCTTCCCTTTAGGACTCCCCGTTAGGAAATTCCCATCATACGCTTGACCCTTTCTCTTGTTCTCTCACTCCTCTTAAAGGCATCACCCCACGAATCTGAGGTCTTACAGATTTCTGGTGGAGTTTTCGTATACGGGATAGTAGATTATGGAAAGGGGGGTGATTCCATCCATTTCTTCCTAATTGCCGTAAAAATGCGGCCCGGAGGACGCGCGCGTGTACAGGGCTGGCGCGCTCCAATCGAACTCCTTGTGGGAAATAGTGCGCCTTCTCGCGCCGTTTTTTACGGCAATTATGAAAAACCTACTATTTCTACTATTTTTTTAACGTATTGGTAATGGTACTGTGGTTGTAGAAAGTTGTACTCTTAAGCTATATAACCTTATTTGTGCGGCTGGAGTTGAACCATGATGGAGGGGGGGGGTGGAAAAGTCCTGTGTTGTTTTGCGTCGAGGAGTTAGGGATGAGGGCTTTTAACGGTCCTACGTTCTGGTGTGCGCTGTCTGTGCAACATACTTTTCCTTGCGAGGAAAAATGCGATGGAAATGCAATCATCAACGACTTCTTTTTCCAACAATGCTGCCGAATATTATTTGACGGTGCAAATTCGACACAATTGCATTTCGTTGGGAAACAACACATGGGCGCTTGTTGTTTAAACATGTTCAGTGCTAGAATGATATTTTGGACATGTGTTTTTTCCTGCACAATGCATTTATTTACAAATTAATTTTCATTAAAGGATAACGCCAGGCACTTTATCCTTTTATCCTCTACGTTGTTCCAATGGGATTATCGTTCAGTCAAGTTTCTATACTACGGCTGTGTCTATCTAGCATTTCAGGTAACGCTTGTAACGCCTGTTTGGTTTGAAGGTTTGTGTACAAAGACGTCACGTCAAATGACTTCATGACACAATTTCGTTCGAATCTGGCATTTTTAAGACCTTCAAGGAATTGTGAACTGGTTTATAGATGAGAAGACATATTTGGCAGTTGTTGACTCACAATTCTATTTAGAAACCAAGAGATACGGTCTTTTGGTCCTCTTATACAACTTATTATTGGCCTTGTTTTATATGTCTCCACTGACATTGAGCGTAGGTCGTTACTTGAAAGCTTATGCGTTTTAATCAGGCTGTAAAAAGTATAAGTTGTGTGCTGCTCAAACGCGCGAAATCTTTCCGTCTAAGCAGAGGAAATTACAGCACTACATCACCCGTGTCACGAAGAGGTACGGATGCTCTTGAAATTCATCTTGGACGAGTTAGTTCTCAGACACAAAATTGAGAAACACATCCAACTGAGTCGACGCGGCGCGTGTGGTGCAAATCTCGCGCCGACTGTATAAGCTCAGCGTAGGACGCGACATGCTTTTGTTTACGATAAGGCGGAGGGAGGAGGGGGATGTAAAATGTGTCAGGTGGGGATAGTGCGTACTGTGGCTACGAATGAGTCGCTATCAACCACGTAAGCACAATTACTAACTAATAGCTGCCGGCAAGATGGCGAGTGTGTGTGTGTGTGTGTGTCTTGACGGATCCACAGGCGCCAGATAACTATAGAATGGGTTGCGACGGGTCCCGAGGTGTCGGGTTGGCGCCCAGGCGCCAGACAGCTATAGAAGGGGGTGCGACTGGTCCCGCGGCATCGAAAAAATAACAAAATATTCAACACTATGATGCTGTTCTTCTTTTTGTTGAGTCTTGCTTTAATTTCCGATTTTTTGATCAAGAACAAATATTTTTGCTGATGCGATAACCGAGGATTTAGGTTTTCAATGCCCTATTTAAAGAAAAAAAAACTAAGTAAAAAAGAGCTTTCATGAAAACATATCCCAGTAAGGATTAGATCCTTTTTTCTCGCAGTATGTCACATCAGTAAATCCTAATTTCATCCCAATCCACTAAGTTAGTAATATGCATTCATGGTGCGACATCACTTCATCGGTGAAGTATAAAACAACCCAACCTCTCCTTGGACTGAAATAGATAAACGAGTGTTGTATGCATACAGTAATCTCTGAGAAACTCGGGTGAACATAACTTCAGCTGAATAGGGAGAAATGGAGAGGGGGCACTCAGAGGCGCTCTTACTTTTCGAAGTATATAACTAAATCAGTTGGGCCTTAAGACCTAAGCATTAGTCTAAGAGGATCTATGACATGTAAGCTAAAGCTACTAAGTCGAGAAATGGGGAGAACACTGAGTGCCCCTTTCTCACTGCCTCCACCTATTTCTGTAGTTGCAGAATTAGAAAAAAACATAGATCGTTCCTCTTCACATTCAATATTTGCCTAGATAGTAGGTTTTCGCATTTTTTTTTCCTTTTTCTGAGATCGTATCTCTACGACTGTGCCTTTTTCACCCAGCGCTACCTGTTTGGGACGTGTATGTGCGGCTTGCCGTACGCAGCGAAATGAAATGCAGTCGGTTCAAAGCCTGTAGAAGAACCTATAGAAGCGATAGCGACGGGTCCACCGGCGCCAGACAGCTATAGAAGGAGGTGCGACTGGTCCCGCGGCGTCGAATTCCTGTCGTGACATAGAAATATCGCACAGTAACTTCGTGTGCATGTCGCAAAAGGTAAATGGGAAGACGCAAACGTTTCATAGTCGTATCCAATTTCCGCGTTGCTTTTCACCTCTACGACTCCTACGTTGTTTAGAAAGTGGTTACATGAATGCTAACTGTTCCTTATATAGCAGCCAACTGTCTACATGATCTGATGTGGAACGCTACCTTTATCAGTAAGATGACGTCATTCACTTCATTTCATGTGAAACATCGCCCCGTGGTAACTGTTGGAGGAAACAAAAGGGAATCGTATACTTTGAGTAATGATTCCACATCGTGTCTATATTACATTGGTATCGAAAAAGTGTTTAAGTTGAAGTTTGTACGTTCTGCAAACGTAGAATGGACTTTCAAAGAAAAGTATGAATCTTTAGCTCAAATTTCCTTTAAGAAAAAGAAGAAAACCTTGTAAGAAATTCCCAATCCTAATTTACAAAAAATGTCACTATTATTAATTTATTTTCATTAATCAGTGATTGCGAGCGGAGCGAACACAACAGAAAGTCTGAAGTCCTGCTTTAGCCGGACGCTCAGACTGGTAGAATAAATAACAGAGGAACTTCCGCAGCATGTGACATTATTAGAGCACAATAGATCCAATTGAATTGTAATACTAACTGCTGTTTTGGAGTGAGTTGTTTGTTCATTTTGAAGACTTGTTGCCTAATTTGCCCAGACAAATTAGGCAATAGCCGCGTTGGTTGGTGTGATCACTCACGGAGTAAAGGAAACGTGCTGCAGTTCGTAGCCGGCACAGCAGCTCATAAAAACCTCAGGGCTATAGCAGTCGACCTAGATAAGATCCTCACGTCGCCAGGAAAGACCTACGCCATTCCTTTCCGAAGCGGAGAGGAATGTGGGCGATCGATTCGCAGCTGGGCGCAGCTTCGTGGAGAAATATATTAGCGATCCTGAGCTTGCCCTCCATTTGACGGAGGAAAACAAGAGTATGCCGTCCCCGAGCGGCACGTGTCTCGAACACGGGAGCGCATAATACTGCTCAGGGTTAAGTTCTGTCCTCTCACATACTATCTGTTACAACCGCGGTCCTCCTCAACACCATGGGTACGAAATATGGCTCCTTCATGCAGTAAACTGTTTAGAGTCCTCATAGAAGGCGAATCGTCACTTAACGAACTTCCTAATATGGTTACCTAGGGCGCGCTTATCAGCTTCCTAGGGCCGGAAATCAGAGCACTACTTCAAGGTACTTACATGGTTCCGACCCCACCGTTCCTTTTATAATCGTCAGCGTCGAGGGCCAATCGGAGCGGGAGGCCAATATGTCCTACCACAACAGTATGGAGGCGGAAGTGTCCGGGGATCTTGCGCTCACCGAGGCACCGGGGTCTGCCCAACTTTGCGTTATCACACTTCACCGCTAGCAGTGCGCCGGCTAGGGTGGGTGCCTGACGAGCTAGCTGTGGAGCTGTCCATAGTCGACTCACAACAAGAAAGAGAAAATGAGGAAATGACTCCGAACAAGGGAGAAAAAATGTAAAAAGGTAATCCTCTTAAATTCCAGAACACACGTCGCGCAGGAGTCTGCCGAGTTCCTCGAAGAGAATAGCCATATGATTATATATATATATATATATATATATATATATATATATATATATATATATCATATCCCGACGTCGCCATGGTCAGTTTATCCTCGGACACGTCAGCTCCCTTCGCCGCGTTAAATTTTAGGGCCGTGTGACTAGTTGGGCCAGCTCTCTCAACGCCATCGTACCTGCTCCAGAACTTTCTCATTTTTCGAGAAAAAGTAGATGCTGCCTCAGGTTATTTTTCAGGACGCGGACTCAGGAGTAGATTCAGCCCAACATGGCGAGGGCTGCCGATTCCTGCGCAAAATAATCAAGCGTTCTCGGTATGCTCATCGACAGGATTTTTTTCTTTTTTGTGGGGGTTTTTTTTTTTGGGGGGTTTTTTTTTTTTTTTTTTTTTCCCCCCTATTTTTATCCTTTTTTTTTTTTTTTTTTCCCACCCCCTTTTGAGACCACTAACTATTCACATGGCAACTGCACATCTCACGGCTCATTCCGCCTCGATCACCATGTACGTAAGAACAAAGTGACCACGCAACGGAAATGTCTGGAAACTGAGTTCCGTGGTCGACACGCGGTGTGTCTCTCAGCCGTCATGCATGGTGCTTATCGCTGAAAGGGTCGGACACGCTACGTTGAAAATCCGGAGTATTGGCCGCCTGGTTAGCTCCGGATAGCAACGATAATACTCGAAGGACTCTGCCCTGTCCGCTAGCCACAGCTCGTACTCTGCGCGAAATGTTACAGCAACACAGCCATGATGACTCCTCCTCTCGGTGCATCGGAAGAAACTGACAAACGAAGTGGCGCAGGTGTTTATGAGCGCGACGGAGGCTTGAATCCCAGAAGAGAGATCTTCCGCACTGTCATTTGCTGCTGATTCTAAAACATGGGTAGGAGTAAACAAACAAACAGTACCTGACACAGTAATGCTTTGAGTGCTGAAATACCAGACAAAGAATAAAAACCGGGGGCAATCCTATATGATCCACAGAAAATGTGGCGCTGATTATCCTCATTCACCGTGTATCTGTTGTGGAAGATGACCAAAACGTTTTCTCAAAAGCACGTTCATGGAAGCCGATAGCCTTCCAATATAGTTTGATAGCCAATGTATAGGAGGCGGGATCGACACAACCGTCGAGATTAACGAAAGTGTGTATAACGATGGCTGGGTCGTACCGACCAAATTGTACCTTCTCACGAAGTTTAACTGTAATTTGAACGTTGAAATTTCTGGTACAGTTTCTTCGGTCAAGTATCTAAGCAAATACATCGATGAATTTCTTTATCGCGCACCAATAAGTAATGGAAACGATTCTGATGACAATGGAATTTAGACGAGATTAAAAATATTTGATCCCTCACTATGTATGTCCATCTTTAGCTCTTCACAGAGTGTTTGAGTTTGCTATGAAACAAAAATCCTACACTGTATGCAGATAGGCTGTTCACTAGTCGGGATATCAGACAGTTCACTTTGTAGCAGGACAAACACAACAACCTATAGATAGGGCAGGTTCCAACTTCATGACCCTTACTGCTTATTTTTGAAATCAACCACCGGTCCCAAAGGGAACAGTTCTCAAGAGTTAGTAATAGTCTCGCGATCTTCTCTTCTTTCCATGTAAAGAGAACTCCACTTTGAAGGAAGTGGTTGTACAACCCCGTGTCAGGTACGGCAGTGAGAGATCCTCCAAACATCTTCTTCCAAACCTGTTTGGATCCTCGAAACACAACGACGATGATATGGTCTATTTCTTTATGTTGCCCAAAACTGCGACTCCCACTTTTAGTGGAGACAGCAGTGCTTCTGAAACCAGAATGTACGATCAGAAACCATTCTCACTTGCTACTTCAATTGTAGAGTCCCTAAGTTTTTCAGGTTTAGTTCTTCAATATCATGTTCTTCAAGACAGTTTTAACAGATCACCAGCAATGATTGTCGATAAGATCGACCAAAGAAACACAGTTTTTATTGTAGTTTCATTACTATGGTTCTTTTTGTTATCATCATTCATGAATGTTTATGTTTGTGTTTTGTCAAATGCCCAGTTGCAATACTTACTATTTTATTGTCGTAATCAATATCACATGTTGTATTATGATGAAAAGCTTGATATGGTAAATTACTGCCATTACGCAATTTCATAGATCTTGGCCCATGTAAATCACTAAAGCAAGTTCTTCGTCTTCTACATTACCTATTAAGTTGGTATCTCAAATGTTATTCCAAGTCTGTATTTTCTAAGTTCACATGTACAAAAAGTATCTACTTTACTTAGTTACTTGTATATATTATATATGATCAGGAATATTATACGATCAGGAAATAAATGCATGTGCGGTCGCCAGCATCGTTCAATTGTCAAAGAAGTACAGCGTGGCATTTCCCATGTGTAGAAGACATGTCCACAATGAACTGGAAAATGGTTACTGTCTTCTCTGTGGAAGACTCACGTGTTCTCATGCAAGCATAATAACCGAAAGATTTGGGTCGTCAGTTGTTAGAAAGAATCAATGTTCGTTGGCGACTACTCCAACATCTCTATTACCGGGTGTTCCTAGGAACAGTTTTTTCTCCAGCTTCATGTACGGTGGATGGCGTCGTCTCCTATCGGTTAGTCCGATGACTTCGTAGTCAATCTTATTGACTTGCATTACAAGATTCTCAACGTAATCCTGGATAACTTTTATAACCTCGTTCTCACTGGTGCTGCCGCTCACCGAAATTAGGAGAATTTTTCTTATTACTGCACCGTAGCATAATCCTAAAACAAATGAGCAAATTGCTAGCGTCCAGTTCCGCAGTTTTGTGCAGGATATCATGGATGGTAATGATCTGTGCCGTAACGAAAAATAGCAAACAAAAATGGCAACATTATAGTAAGGTTTTGTTTCGTTCTCTAGGATTTCACTTTCCTGCAACTAGAAGTATTTCTCCCGAAAAAAAAAACTAGGTTTTTCCGTTTCAGATTGTTCGAACCTTTGTAGTTGTTTACCTTCGTAGGAATAATTTTCTTTCCTGGCATAGACTGGAATCGGAGCGTGTCACGATTTTGAGTGCTCGAATAATACAAGAAACGGTCCCATCGGAAGAAATTCTGGGTCACGGTTTTCGTTATCCGCCGCGGAGTGACAGATGATTACGCAGGTAGGCAATAATGCAGATGTTGCCGCAGACTCGAAACATTCATGAGAAGTTCTTGTGAGTTCTCTTTCAAAAAAGCTTTTGAGCAAGGAACTATTTATACGAATTCAAGGCGAAGTGTTTAATTTTCTTGTCAGTCTTTGTTTGTGTTTTTTTTTTTTTTTTTTTTTTGTGTAGGAAACGCACCAAGCCCACCCTACTGGTGCTTTGTGTATTAATTCCGCTGCTAGTTCGACTAATAGAAGGTTATCAACAAACCTGTTGTTGGTTTCTTATCTTCGTCTTTGAGATTCTCTTCTTTTTCCAACTGCCTTTTGATATTTGAATTCAGTTTTTGTGAAAGCTGCTTAATTCAGTGATCCTAATATCGCCTATGGGCGAGTGTAGTGTAGCGGTTAAAGGTTCCGCTTTCTGCAACATCGATCGGCGGTTCGAATCCGCCCTAGTGTTCACCAAGCCTTTCATCACTCTGAGGTCGCTAAATTGGAACCAGACTTGTCTGGAAGATAAAAACACTGACTTGACACATCGCCAAGCCTCAGGTGTCATTGTATAGGCCAGTTACGCGTTCGTGAACCTCAAACGATTCTGAATTGAAGTGAACGTGAGGGAAACGTGAAACGCCAAAAACTTTGTCCCTTTAACTCTAATATCCCCTTTTCGCTTTACGACATTTATTATCAAAAAATCCTTTTTTTTCATGCTGAACACAAGAATTTCCCTCTATACCACGAGTATTCTCTGCTATAGACTTCGCGGGGAAGATTTATTTTCTAAACGCTGGCGCTCCTAAAATTACATCATTTTCAGAGATATAATAATGTTATTTTACTTGCAGGCCACCAAATGACCAGTCCTTTTTAGTGTATCGACAATAACCAAGCCTCAAGACGACAACTATACCACCAAAACTTTTGTTTTCTGCAGTGAATTTTGGATCTTTCCGAGTTTTTTTGTAATCAAAATCATACAGTTGGAAACAATATTACATCGGATAAATCACATTCGTCATTCCACTAATTCTTAGAAAGCAAATATTTTGATCTAAAATTACAATGTTTTGGACAGGTGGTCCAAAGATGATGGATGAAAAGAGGAAGAAAAGTCCAAAGATAACAAAGATTTTGTGTTTGTTTCCTGGTTATTTTTTGCATCATATCACTACTCGTGAAAGCAACATCATCCAAGATAATCCAACAGCAGAAATTCTGAAATTAATTAATTAATTTGTGACCGGATTTTGATAGAGTCTAGCTTGAAATTGAGTTAAAAAGAAGACTTCTTCCCAACAAACAACCCACAATTCTTTTAACCGCTTTTGCTGGCAAGTATTTGTAATTAATATTTCGATTAATTCTTACTGCATTATTTTAATACTGTATGCGACTCGTCTACAAGGTGTAACATTATAAAACTAATCATATGAGGTTAGCCAGAGACTGACGGATTTTGAAATAGTAAACTAGATTTTCTCAAAACAATTCTTGAATAAACTGTATCTTAGCCAAGTGAGAGCATTCTTACCATTCCACTCTTTTCCCACGAATAGACAGAAGCAGAAGTGCAGTTTATGTCTATGAACGTGGGCACTCTCAATTTTATCTTATAGTACAAAAAAATGAGCGTGAAACAATTTTGATTTCAATTGTTTGTTAAAAAACGTGTCAGGGAATGGAACGTGAGCAATAGAGACGCTGCCAGACGTCCGCAGTCCAGCTAATCGAGCTTGAATAAGCAACAGAATCTTCCCAACCTGCACAATTACAGACACGTAGCGGATTGCTATCGTTTAACTAAATGTGATAAGTTGCATTTTAGGAGCGACCAAACGGTGCGTTCCCCTGGATTACTACTACAACTGATAATTGAGTATCATTACGCTCATACTCGTAAACTACCTCCTTATTCCTACCAGTCCCTCGTGAGACCTCAACATCCTCAATTTCGTGGTATGCTGCCTTCGAATCCACATGCTACCTTCCTGAACCAGTTGTGTAAGTATTAAAATTGCATACGTGCAATTGAATGGCGGTAGAAGTCGTAAAAGAAATGGTAAGCTCTTTTATTGGAATGAAGACTCAGACACTACCACACTGACCACTAATAAATGGTTAATTAAGTATTATTTGCAGCTGTCATCCACTATATGAATGACTTTTTGAGGTTTACGTTTGTCCGGTTTTTTTTAATCGAATGATAGGATTGTTATGTCATCTGCGAGTGTTATGCAGCCTTGAGCACTTGGAGGGATCATCCGTAGTAGCCAGGATGTGTAAGTTATAAAGAGTACCGATGATAAGACAACGCTTTGTGGAACACCGTTACATGTTATATGAAATGGATAAAGGGTTGGCTAACAAACACGTGAAGCGCTCCGTGCGAAAAAGAGGACTGTAAATAAGCTGTTATTCTATGATGTATTCTCACTTGTCGAGGTTTTTGTATTAGACCGTCGTGTGCGACATTATTTTAAAAAATCCATTCTGATTTATGCCAGTGGTAGAATGAGCAACAAGACAATTGACAAACATTTTCGAAAAATTTTTCAAACAGTCTTGCTAAAATATAGCATATACTAACGGGTCTAATGTTGTTTGGCTGATTATTTGAGGACTTTTCTGAGATAGGAATGACCTGAGAATGATTATATTTTAAGGGAACGTTCCTCATGAAGATGAAAGGATGAGAGTTGTGAGCCATGCAATTTAACAAACAGCATTTCTTCTTTAAAAAAAGTGGAATCTTATCGGGTGTTTGTGAATAAGAACTGCCCTATTTAAAAATCAACTCGATGATTTCACTTGTGTTGAACCAACTGCTATCTCCCATTAGAAGAGATAATTTTTCTGAATATTTGTGACACAAAATATTAAATGGAAAGTTTTTTTTAAACGTGTCGGCAAGTAATTAAGCCTTCTCAGGATCAATCCATAGTGTTTTACTCTTTTTTGTCCTGAACTCTCCAATTTCTTGTTTTAGATACATTTGAGAATTAAGGTGTAGAAAGTTTGTTTATCTCTTGACTCAATTACTTTTCTTTCAATCGAGAGATTGTGCTTCAGTGATTTTCTCGGAACTTCGTTATGTAGTTTGCTGAAGCACATAGTTTTTCCAAGCTAAGGATCACAGCCGATACAACGAAAATGCATGTAAGGCACTTAACCATTCCCAGAGGTGCTTTCTAGATAGGAATATGTAAATCGATAGAGTTTTTTAAGACAGCAAGAAATATTCACAATTACCAAGCAGCGGTTTCACAGTGTACTGGTACAGCCCAACGAATCGATCTGATCGAGATAAACTCTTACTCAAGAAAAGTCCACAGTTTTTCTTTTTATACTATAAATCTGTGTTTCTCTAACCAAGGCTGATTGATACGTTATTGAGGCATGCTCCCTGGATCACAATGAAGCATTGGTTTGGATCCTTCTGACAGTGTCTCTGTCGGAGCAAGAATACTATCAAGGTTATGGTTCCCTAACTCATTATTTTTGACTAACTGTACTAAAGTTTGTGACTTCGGCCGAAGTCAACAAAAGATTTCGAGGCGTTATTAGTAAGTATGAGGAACATCCAATCAGATGATGTCAGGAACGTTAATGTCACTAGTGATAATAGCCAGGAAATTAATTGTTGACTTATCGGAAATCGCCTTAAATCGTTGTTCTGGTTTGTCAGCAAGACCTATAGGGAGCAAGACCTGTATATACGTGACCTGTATGTACGACATCTAAATGTACCAAGTTGTCTTCAAAATAAATGTTGGCAGATAATGTTTCAGGCTTCAGTCAACTTCTCTTGAAATGAGTGCAGAGGAAAAGCAATTTACAATAAAGAGCACAACTCCACCGCTTCTTCTAGTGTTGCGATCTGTTCTCAAAACTTGCTAGTTTGACCATCAGTGGTCTACTTGATCCAGTTTTTCTAAAAGGTTGCGTCATACAGTTTAGAGTTTAGAGTCTTGTCAAATTAGGATACCTCAGGGACTGAGATCACTGTGGAGCCAGTATAGAACAAAAAAAGTAGTCTTATACGGCTGGCGTTTTTTTATTAATGACTTTTTAAGGCGCAATTGTTTCCACCTTTGTTCTGCGGTTGGACTGCCAAACCGTTTAGGCGTTGCGGCAAACATCTCACCCGATTCAACTTATCTAGAGCAACGACAGTGCTACTTACCACAGTGGTGAGAAATTCGCGATGTTCGTACAAGACTATTGCCGGAATGGACGCTCAATCGCAGCGCTACCATTCCAGCTTGAAGTAGAATGCATTTGCGTTGACCTGACTATTCTTGTTCACAAGTTGGCATGCAAGAGAGTGAAGTAGAAGTCAGGTTTGCTTCCATTTCTTCCTGCTTCCCGAATGGTGCAGCGATGCAGTTTCCGACCGTATTCCATTCTCTAACTTTGATTCGCTTACAGTTTTCCGCATTTTTATCTGTCGGTCTCTCTTTCTGTCTGATCATGTTATCCTAAACACCGTTAAAATCTTTCCTCGACTAACAGAATTTAGAATTTTCTTCTTTTCTTTATTCTTTTCCTGTTTCTGCTTTGGAATGTATCTGCTGCTATTGTCTTTCTGTTCCCTTCATTGATCATTCCATTTGAAAATTCATTAACATTGATGTTGCGTATGACTGCTATAGTCCTTTTTAAAGCGAAGTTCTTGAAAGTTTCATACTGATACTTGCAGATATCAAGTTGCTACAAAAGCCTACAATCATGATGCTGCTCACCCTTGCAGTAAGTACTAATTTTCTGATATTTAATGCACAAGGAAGAAACGGAAATAGTGAGTAGTGAAAATCGCAGTGGAGCAGTGGAACTGACGGTAGATAATCGAGGCAGGAGCCTATTTCGCAGAAATCAGGCTATAAATATGAATTATGGTCAACCGCTACTTCCTTTACCATTCGCAGTGCGAGGCAACTCCAGGTCGTTTGACGCAGCTATGTCTAAGCATGGTGTTCTACCACGACGATGAATAGTGTAGGAGACAAGGACAAGGGAGAAACTCTTACTTCAAGTTACAGTCTCGCACAACTGAGCTTTCACGGATCTCCATCGCTAGAGGGATCAGTTTCGGTATGTTACGAGGTGTCGTTCTCTATCGCGGAAGAACCGCGATTCCTCTCTGCAAGACGCTGACGACGAAGAAGTGACAGCGCGGTTCAAGAGATCAGTGACTCATGCAGGGTTATCTTGCTTCTAGCAGAAGATTCTCAAAATATAACCCCTGCATGAGCCACTGTCGTCATCAGGAGCCCCAGCATATAAGGACGGAAGACGCAGCCGGGACATTCCATCCATCTCGCCTAACGCCGTTTTACCCTTTTTTTATTCATATCTTGTCTTAGTAGTTAATGTCGCGCATAATCATTTCATGTACATTTAACTATACATTTTTACTCGCTTTGCGCTTTAGGTTTAGTCTTTTGTACGCATGGGGACCACGCGCCTAGGTTAGTTCTGTGAATGTGACGCGCTGAACTGTTGTTGTATTATATCCTGACATTACTCGCTTAAGCATTTCGTTCATTTTGTACCGTAACACTGTAGGCATAGACTTGCCTCCGCACGCTTAGGTTTTTGTACAATTATATTTTGTTTCGCGCTTAGTTGTAGTTACTTTATGTACCCCTGTTTACGCGCTTAGGTTTTTAGATACATTTCTACACACCTTTTAAGGTTATTACTGTCCAATTTGAGTCATTTGTTATTGTTTATCGCATTATCGTCTTGTGTGTGTTTGAATGTTTTATACAGGTTTAATTACCCAAGTTTGAGGCTATAAAAGTCGTACGCTGCACGTGTTGTCGAGCATACTGAACCACCAGTGCCAAGTACAACTCTTTTTTATGGTGCATAGGTCAAAACCTAAGGAGGTACGACTTTCCTTCATTACGCTTTACCTAACACGGAACGCACTTCGATTCACGCCTCGATTACGCTGACTCAAATCGTCAGTTGCTAACACCTAAGTACGCCATGTCTGGTCCCATCACTTTGAGAACTAAGAAAGCACTCCTCACACGATATTGTAATAATTTGAACGAAATAATCGCGCAGTACGAAGGGGACGCGTCGCACGATGATATCTCACCGAGCTCTAGAGAATTTTTGGAACACATCCACACAGCTATGCTGGAACTCAAAGCAACAAGTAAACTAGTGGCCGACAAACTTGATGCTTTCGTTAACGTCATTGAAGCAATGGGTGACGCACTCAGCGAAGACCATGAAGCGCAAGCGCTTGAATATATAGAAAAGGCTCACCTTGCCATTGATCGCGCAGAAAAGCTTGCTATTAAGTTAGAGGCCAAACGCATTAGTGTTAGAGAAACGGGTAATCAGCCCATCATCACCCGAAATAGCGGACAGTTGGAAAGAGCAGCACCGAAACTACCCGCTATTCCAATACCAACATTTACCGGAAAGATATGGGTCTACGCTAACTTTTGGACGCTTTTTAACGCTAACGTCCATAGCCAACCCTCCCTGACTAACTTACAAAAATTCAACTTCTTAATAAATGCGCTCAAGGGAGAAGCTCGCGAAATGGTGAGGCGCTATCCGGTTACTGAAGAAAATTATGAACCTGCCGTTAACCTACTGCAGAAGAAATACGGCAACGACGCACAATTAATAAGCGCCCTACAGTCGCGATTAGAAAGCGCACGAGCAGAAAACTCAACCACGCAAGCGCAGGGAAAATTATTAGAAACGATAATCCCAATCGTGACACAACTAAGAAAACTAAATATCGATTTGAACGGGTCATATAATGCCCAAAAAGTGCTCGCAAAGTTCGCTCTAAGAATACAGCGTATTGTTCTGGAGAGCCAAATAACACCAGACATGGTTGAGAGTCAGTGGAAGATGGAGGAGACAATAGCGGAACCCGACGTCAACATTACAATGGAAGAACACGTTAACGACATGGTAACTAAGAACGCAACTACTACTATTTACTTGGTAGTGGATAAGGAGCTATCTGAGTTTGTACCTTTCTCGAGATGAGGGTGGGTCAACGAGGTGGACTCCATCTTTCTGCATTTCTAAGATTGACCCATTCAGCCGACTAAACCTCAGTCCTGTCAATAATCTCCATCGAAGTGATTGGGAGGTGGAAAACAGCCGCTTTTTATATTTCCCTCGAAGAAATTATCGACGTCTCTCAGATATTAATGAAAGCAACGAACGCTAGGTATAGGACATATACAGGACTGTAAGGGTCATCGAGGTTAAGAGGTGCGGAAAGAGGTTAGGATTCTGATATTTAAATAGACATCACATACGCTTGCATCCCAAGCGGTTGAAGATCGATGATGCATACCTGATAATCCGAAGCTAGGAACATTGCGTCGTCATAGGACCGACCAAGAATACACCACTCACTTAAGGTAGTATAAGGAAGTGGTGAACAAGCTTTCTTAGGAACATGCGACAGCAGAGGAGTCCGTGGAATTTGTATCTTTGTCGCCCCAATTATGGCTAAAACCTCGACTGTTTAATTTTCAATTTTTAACTTACAATTTAATTTACAACTTAATTTTTAACTTACAATTTTCGACACGAATCGGAAGTTTTCGGATGAGAAGATGCGGTTAAGCGCAACTTTTGGGTATCTTTCCCCCTTACGGTCCGACATCAAGCTACGGAGAAGAAGACGTTGAAGCGTCTTACACTGTCTTAGAGAAGTTCTACAGGTATGACCAAACCTCCTATAAGGTCATTGTTGGTGATTTCAATGCCAAAATTGGCCTCAGAAGAACGCCTGAGGAACCTCGAATCCGAACCCACGAGATACAGTAGCACGAGTAGGGAAGACTTCATCATGGCGACAAAAATCATTCGTGGGAACTCATAATTCCAGAACCCCTCCTGTCTACGCTGGACGTGGGAGTCGGCCGGTGGAGTGTATCACGGCGAAATTGAACACATCATCGTCAGTAAAAGGGTTTGCCTGACGGACGTCACTTCTCTACCGAATTTCTCTATAGGAACGAACCGCTGCTCCTCTCAAATTATTTTTGTTGCGAAAGGAGGAAAGACCGCCAAGTTTAGACACCCAACTCGCAGAACTGTCATTAACTGGGACCAGTTCGCCGCACCATTCCCAGTTTTTGGAAAGAAAAACATCGATGAGATAAAAGATCTGCTCGCTGAACATCCCCACTACTGCGTGAGGAAAGCCGTGAGGAAAGAGAGACTATCCGTCTGCCTTCAGAAACAGTTCGCGTAATGTGCCAGCCAAGAGCAGCGCAAACCGCAGGCAGCCTAGAACTCGTCCTCGAGATCGCAACGCTTAGTAATGAGCCGATAAAGGAAAACATCAAAGAGAGAAGACCAGCAATACAAAGCACTGTAGCATTACTTGTCGGAATAAAATGTTCCTGATTAATGGAAGACCAGCAAGACCTTGTTGTTTGTATGGAGGGGAACACATATGACATCGGGAATAATCGTTCATTCTTCTTACCATCTGTCATGGATGAGCTCCGATTAGATTCGTCCTTAACAGGATTGAAAAAGTTGCCAATAAATAACAGTCATGCATGCAAGCGCGGCTTTATGAGAATTTCAGCACGATCGACCACTTTCATAAAAACTTGAAATGTCCAGAAACTCATCTAGGTGGCGCGAGAATACACTATGCCGCTTTGTCTCTCCATCATTAACTTGAAGAAAACCTTAGGCTCACATGAGACTAAGTATGCATTAAGGTATTTAGGAAGTTAAAAAGTAACATAACGGTCGGAAATCAACCATTCTATGAGAACATCCTTGTCGACATGAAGAAAGAAATCCTACAATGTAGTGCAGTCTCACTGAAGATATTTACCGCCGCCTTCGAAAACGCAGTGCGTGAGCCGGAATGGAACGATATGGAAGTGAAGGAAATGTAGAGGCTACACATCTGCGGTATGTTAACTACATTCTGGCAATATCTGGCATCAGCCAAACGGAGCGAATTTTGGCCGACTTCAACGAATCATGGGGAACCATTGGTCTTCAGCTGAAACTGCTAAAAGATCAATTGTTGATTGAATGTTTATGAAAACGAATGGATCTTGGTTGCTCCATTTATGCTCAAAGGAGCGAACATGTGGAGTGGAGTATCCGAATGCACCAGCTATGTCTATCTGGGTCGAGAAATGAAAATGAAGAACTACCTGAACATCGAGCTGCTTGTTTGCCGTATAAAAACACCAAGGATGTAGTGGAAAAGATCAGCAGCACCAGTCTTCGTGCTCATTTTAACACAACCGTATTTCGTGCTTTTACGCATGCTTCAAAATCATGAGCACTTCGCAACCAGAAAAAAAACTCGATCAGCGTAATTACGTTCATTCGAAAGAGTGGTGCTAGGTGTATTTTGCTTCAGACAAGTGAGGGACGAGATTCAGAGTTCTGCCCTATGTCAGCTATCGAGGGTTAGAGATGCCGCCGCTTTTGCTAAGGAAGGCGAAACAAAAGAGGCCAGACACGTGATTCTCTTCAACGACAGCCTTTGTGTCAGAGCCGCAAACGGCGAGTTCCACACGATTTTAAATACACTACAGGAAGACCTTCGACCGGGTGGACAGATTTTTTTGCAAGGTCTTTCAAGAAGAAAGTTGAGGTTTGTGCTGCACGCGGAAAGAGAAACAACTGGATGACTTTTGCTAGTGATCAGGACGACTGGGGAATTACCCGCGCTCGTTCCATCGATTCGAAGAGCAAGAGAAGTCTAGGTTATCAAAGTGACAATAATGATAGTAAATTTGAAGAGTGAAGAAGAAGCTTGGTGGTGCAAACCAAAATCTCTGCACGGCGCAATTACCGATTGTCGGTGTCGCGAGTTTGACATAGGGGTAAGATATCGCAGAAGGTGTGAGTTTCTAACGATTCACACCCTCTAAACAGCCTTCTTAGCCAACATCTACTTCAATTCACACAGTCTTTGAAAACAACTCTGTTCAATCTTCCCGGTCTACAACAAGAGCTCGATGTGAACTGTTTATCCAAAACCCAAGTGCTCTTGAGTTGCAAGTGTTTCTCAGCTCAGCGTGGTAAGACGGTGAGTTGCTATCAAATATGCCACAGACGTTTGATATATTTAATTAGGGATTTGGCGGTATGCTGGACGACAACACCAATATATGAGATCGATATATGAGATATATATATATATATCGTGTGCGCTGAGAGTGAATGCTAAAATGGTTGAGTGCGTTTAGTAAGGATGACCACCGCGTGCAGTGGGCAATCAGACTACGCGGTCGCTCGTGACGAAAAATGCAACAGAACTATGCCAGCTCTCTCCTTTCATCAGTTGGCAGTGACGGAGTCATGACACGGGAAAAGGAGGAAAGGACCGTTCCTGACTTGTAATGGACTGAGAACCGTTCATCGATTGTTTGAGTGTGAAACAAAAAAGGAAGCAAATCTTCTGTTGTTATTCTTCGCTCTTTCCAAGACTAGTCTTTTTTTCGATAATGCAAAACAGATGATGACCTCTGTAAACAGATTCCGTCCTGGTGATAAAAAGTGAACCATTTGAGCTAGAATGTCTACATCAAATTGCACTCAATTCTTTTGTACGAGAACCATGAGGATAGAACGCATGTTGACATAAATGTCATGAGAATCATCTTATTTTAGGGCTTTCTTCTGCTACCTGCCGTCAACACTCGGTTTAGAAGATGTTTTGCCAATGAACAATTCAACGTCTGCGCCTCTCATTGTGAGGCAACATGTAGAGATCCTAGTCCGGTGATGTTCTGTTTTTTTTTTTCGTTCAGGGATCTTCCAATTAGAAAAGAACGTTTTTCCCTCTGTTGTCAGAATAGGTTCTAGCAGTTTTCTGAAAGCGGAGTTTCAGGAAATTTGTTTGGAGGAGTGTATACCTAGGTGTGAGTGCAAGCCAGGTTTCCTAAGAAATGAATATGGCGCTTGCGTGGATGACTGCGACAGCCTTCGTAGATATTTTTTAAAATTAATAAAAGCATAGTCTGATCAACTAATCATAAATTATAGAGACATTAAGACCTACGTGTAATGCCAATGAAGAGTTCAGAGAATGTGGTACAGCTTGTGAGCCAACGTGCTGGAACCCCGCACCAGTTCGTAGTTCATACAACTTATATTATTCCGCTGTCGGTAGAAGACTACAACAATATCCAAAACTGGCTTATTCATGGTTGGTTTTCAGAAAAACTGCTCAAAGAAATGTGTACTTGGTTGCCAATGCAAAGAAGGATATTTCAGAAACGGAGATGAGTGCGCTGCCGAATGCGAAGATGATGACAATGGTGATGACAACGTGCATAGTTCTGGTTACTGGTCAAATTTAGATGGTAACATAATCGTTGTTTAGTCGCACCAGGAGATGTTCTTTGCCCAGAAAATGAAGAACTCGTGGAATGCGGCGGCTCCTGTGAGCCGACTTGTGAAAGTCGCGATTCAGTAAATCCGGTTGGCAGCTTAACATTTCGTATGTTTCCAAATTCCCCTAGATGGTTATTCGGCACCCTTTGTAGAACGCCAAGCCTATGAAACGTTGCCCTCATTCCTTGTTTGTACCAGATTAGAATTAAGTGACTGATGCAGTCATATCTTTCGTTCTGCTTGAGACGAGAAATTGATGCCAGACCTGTGTATAAGGATGAAGGCCCTGATGTGATAGATCGGCCAGCACCCGCAAGTCACCTTACAAATTACACAAGCATTCATGAAGCTCAAACGATTCTGTATTGAAGCAGAACGTGTAGTACATATCAAAGGAATTGATCAACGTCGTGCGCTTTATCCTTTATCCATTTTATTTCTATTTCACTATTCTCGCTAACATATAATGAGCGAATGATGAAACAAAGAACAGGAATCATTTTGATTTTGATCTCGTGCAAAAAAAAAACGCGATGTTTTTGCATAGCGTCATTTCGAAATTCCACTCCAAGTCAAATGATTGTCAGGAAGTAATTAATTACCTTACAAAAGCTTCGACAGCGATTGTGAAATGTTATTGTGAAGTTCTTGCCACAGAGGGAAAGTAACAACATTAAGTCTGTGACAGTGCTCAGAGAAAATTCCGATGTTGGGTTCCCTCCGGTGGTAGATGGGATTCAGGACATAGTTTGCAAGCAGTACAACTTTAGCTCTGGAAATTAAATTGATCAGGAGTACGAGTAGACAAACGAAAGCAATGAATCGATGAAAATCTAAGATTTTTGTGCTTTTAACAGCAATATAAGGGAAACGTTGTTTGCATTCGCTCCATTTTTATTAAGAAGCGTTGCTTTCAGGATTGCATATATGACTGTATAGGGGTTATTTGTCGGTGCCGTGAAGGCTTCGTTCGTAATTCGGAGGATAAATGTATTCTGCCAAAGGAATGTCTTTATAGTGAAAAAGAATTTCCCTTTGATTCTCTGGGCAAGCATTTGAAACTTCTTCATCTTCTACTGTCTAACAAGAACTGTGTTCAGAAGATAGAAGTTTTCAGATGCAGGGATTGCGCCCGCGGACAGCTGTGATGACTTAAAATGTCCAGAAGGAACTGCCTGTTCCATAGAAGACAGATGCTCGGAGCCGCCATGTCCACCGCCCGTAGCTGTGTGCAGTCCATCCTCTCAGAGCTCATCGGAGACATGTGCACCAAACGAGTTGCTGAAAGAATGCTTCGGATGCGAACCAACGTGTGATCATATGAATCCAGTAAGTAAATGCTTTGAATCACATCCTTGACTCCTGTTGTGTTCACTACCTTATAACCCTAAGAAGATGTTGTTTCCCAGCCGATTCTTCCAACAGATGCTGCTCCACTCTTAGGCAGAACAGCTTAATTTTAGTAGAGTGAACTAACACCTCTTCCCACAGCTTGGAGATAAATTGAGTTTTCTTCTGAGAATCAGCTCATCTAGCCGAGCAAGAATATAACTCGATGCAAACGAATGAAGTTTCGTTTGCATTTCTTCAGACTTTTTGAAGTCATAAAAATATCTTCGTTTTCATGAAAGCAGCAAAATGTTTCTAACATTCAAAGAAGTGCTCGGAGTTACTTCCTTTGTGTACACAAAGAAATAACAACAGAAATAGGCAAAGATTTAATTCCCGTCTTTCAAAAGGAGGCGGGCTGCGACAATAATTCGTTGAGTTTGTTTTTCAGGTCAGTCTTTGAAAGTTTTCTCGCACAGAAGCTGCTTCAGGCCCGGAAACAGGTGGTAATCGGACGAGGCAAGGTTGAACCCTTTGCTATGAGGGCGCATTGTCGTCCAGCACAAGCAGTCCAGAAATTGCCGCAGGACTTTTGCCGTGCGAAGTCTCGCATTGTCATAAAGCACTGTTACTTCGAGGCTTTTAAAGCGTTTTTTTTTTTGAAAACTAAATCAGCCAACTCCTTTAGTTGCTTTACATAAAGAAAGCGTTAATTGTCTAATCGCAATTTGCAATTCACCAGCTACTCTACATCTTTGCTTCTTCGCACTCTACTCCCCATTACAGAACAATATTGTTAATAAAAAAAAGTAGTTCTAAACAGAGTTTCTTAACATTTTTAGGTAAAGTAAGAAGTTCAGAGACCCTAGAAAGAAAGGAAACCCTAGAAAAAAAAATCTAGAAAGGTAATGAGTCAATTGCGGTGAGGTGGCACAAACTGTCACCAACCCAGGAAGGACCACGAAGGTTTTACTCTGAGTTTGGTGTGGGAAGGAAAGGAATCATCCACTATGAACTACTCCAATGGCCCCAACACTCAATGCGGATCTCTATTGTCAACTGACCGGCATGAATCAAGCGATCGACTAGAAGCAATTAGAATGAGCTAATAGGAAAGCTGCTGTGTTACAGAAAGATAAGGCCACACTTTAACGACCCATCAAAAATCCGAAAGCTAGGCTGGGTGGTTGTGACCGAACGCGCCTATAGTTCGGTGCTGACATCAAGCGACGAGCACCTTTTCAAGCATTTGCAAAGTTTTCTTGTTGGTACAAAACTGGCCTCATGAAAGGCTCGTCAAATTGAGGTGGTCAAGTTTCTTGCCGCTATAGACAAGAACTTGTTCAACTGCGGAATTGTGAAATCGCCATTAAAATGAACAAAAGTTATCGAACAAAACGGCGCATTTGATCTAAATCGATTTGTTCTAAATATGTTAATTTCATCGTCGAGATCGAGCGAAAATACGTTTAGAACTTTCTATTTCACCTAATATTTCGAATTTCAGTTTGAATCATTTTTAACTGTAACTGCTGATTTTGAAACTGATGTTTTTTTGCCGTGATAGAACACAAGGTTGTATAGATTTTGTGGACATAATTAGTAAAGTATAATTTTCAGAAATTTCCAGAAATTGCTACTTCGTTCGATTTTATCAACTTATCACTATTTCTCTTTTAATTTTAGAATTGTGAAGTTACTTGCGGCCGCCCTAGATGCGTGTGCGAGGAGGGATTCGCCCGGACTTCTTTTGGAGAGTGCGTTGAGAAGGAGAACTGCTTTTATCCTGCGATAGAGGGTTCGTAACTGAATCTACATCTACAATCTTGCATAACAAGAATTGTACGACAAGTAGAATCTTTTAGATCGACCGAGTGTGCCTGTAGAAAGCAATCCCTTCTATCAGGGATCATCAGTGATGTGTGGACGGAACGAGGTGTCGGAAAGCTGCTTCGGATGCGAACCAACATGTGATTCTATGGAACCAGTAAGTAAATGTTTTAAGTTTCATCATTTTACCTGTGTTCAGTAACAAACACTCTGAAGACTGTTCGCCAACCGACTCTTCCAACCCGTTTTTTTGGTGTTACCCAGGTCAGCATAATTTTAAGTGGACTGGGAGTAAAGTAACATCTCTATCCCCATGTTGGGGAATACGTTAAGATTTTTTCTGAATTCTGCAGTTATCGCAGTTTGCATAACCAAGCACCGATATGATGTAAGGCTAACAGATGGATATTTGTTGTATATGGCTTCCAGAGTCTTTGAAATACTTATACTATTTTCGAAGTTCTGTTAGGTCTTTCCCTATCTTTTTTCCCACTTTTAAAAAGGAATTGAAAATTTCCATTTTATAATTACAAATTTTGGGTCAGTAATGCGGTTGTCATCATTGTCAGCAATATCAATGGGCAAAGAATTTCTGCCTGCCTTCGAAAAGTACTTAGTGCTCGCCATCTAAGGGCCTGCGACAATAAAAATCCATTAAGTCTATTTTTGAGGTCATCGCAGTCTTCAAAAGTCTATTTCTTCGCACAGATGCTGGGGAGGGTCCCGAAACAGGTGGCACTCCGATGGACCTTTTGTGATGGTGGAGTACACCCGTCCAACGCAAGTTCTCCAGAAACTGCTGCAACAGTTTTGACGTTGGAGAATTCAAGTTGTGATGCAGTAGTGTTTCATTGAGGCGCCTTTATCACATGTGCTCCCGTTGGGGTGCGTGTAAAGAGGGTTCCGGTGGAATTTCGACCATGCCAAGGTCATGCCTCGTCAGGGCAATTAGCGATGGTGCGTGTCCTAAAGAGATTCACTTTCGTTGGCACCTAAATAACTGACTCTGCTTACCTACCGCTAATCATATGCTGCGTCACCGGCTAGGATATAATTCACTATCTGTTGAATTGTTCTGGAGAATCAAACACATTCACTGCAATTTTGTAACGTGAGGTGATCTCAATTTAGTAGTCGTACCAGAAGCAAGAGAATTCCTCACGTGAAGTTTGAGATAAGGATGTACCTAATAGCTTCAAATTACGTGCATAAAAATTTTCGTTAGAACGGAACATTCCAGCTCTCAAAAGTAACTCAAAAGTAATATGAATTAACGTTATCGTGCAACTCCCAAGCTTTTTTGTAGCTTAACTTATTTCTGGACAGAGGGACCTTCTGTATCTCTGACTTCCGGGAATTTACAGAAAGAAAAGAGTTCAAATTTGGTAAGATTTCTAGACTTTCTGAAGGTGATATAAAGACAAACTCACTGCCGTTCTTTATTAGAATACCATACAAAATCCCATGTACTTCTATCTAACTCTATTATTCTTTGACTTATTCGGTCATTTCGACAGCTCACACCACTCTTCTTTGCATATTTCCTTGTAACTGCGCAGTTTTCTGCGTCTCTGTGGTAGGAAGGACATCTATGGCGGTTGTCTGCGTCTTCATGAACGATTGGAGCGTGACCTCGTCGAGATCTGTTCGCGTATCCGCCGGCATATCCACTGGGCACGTTGTGTCTCGGAGGCATTCGCGAAGAATCCGCCGGGACCCTCTTTACCGTTCCCCCTCCCGTTGTTCGCCGATTTGCTTATGCAAAAACCAGTAATGCTTTCATTTGTTCCAATCGCGCACAAAGGTTGTCATGTGGCTCCTCCACTTAAGAAACTGAAAGAGCGTCACATCTTCCCTTGAAAGACTCCATGAAAGAGTCTGGCTTCTGACTCGGCGCTCTTCCTGCGGAACGTTTCATGTCGCGTGGTATCCTGTCGCTCACGGCTCTGGTCCAAACATTGTCGTTGTCATCAGGGGCCCAGTATGCCTAATTTTACTCTCCTTGGCATATGCGGCAGCGCCTCTGATCTTCGATCAGTGACGTAGGAGTGAACTTCGAATCCCATCATTCACTTGCGCAAAGCGGGACACTCCTAATTCCGCGTTCTATGATGCTGATCGCATTTTCTTGCTTGCAAATTGCCCAAGTATCCGAAGCGTAGGTGAAAACAGGAGATGGGTGGTGTTGAATAGGTGATCATCAAGCCTAATGTTCTTAGTCCTCTTCATAACATACTCGGTGTTCTTAGATGCTTCCCGAACCGCTCTTCTCGTCTTGTCCAGCTCGGAGGTCAGTTCGTTCATCATGTTGATTTCCCAACCTAGATATACGCAGCTGGAGCATTCGGATATATTCCTTCCGTTGAGCGTTTATTGGGCACCAGAAACCTATCCGTTCGAAATGATCATCGTTTCATCCAAGTTCAACTGAAGACCAATCTTTTTACTTTTTCTCTTTTTTTTCTTTTTCTTTTTTTTTAAATTTTTTCATCAAATTCGATCAACATCCGTCCTGCTTGATTGATCCTTAATGTAATCAGAACGAACTCACCAGTGAAACAGTCGGTGTAAATGCCGTCAACTTTCACTCCCATGCTACCCCATTCTAATCCCCGCATTCGACACAGGATCTCAATATTTTGGGTGAGATTGTGTTACGTTTACCCTTCTCACCACGTCGACTGTGGCATTATTGTAGAACGAGGAAATTTTGGCCGCGACCTTGCTGTACAAGTCACGAAGTGACTTTATAGATGAGCAGGGACGATTCGGTTGTACAAGGCTTCACGACCGCTTCAGTCTCAAATAAATCAAAGGACTTTTCCGAGTCGACAAAGGCGAGACAAGGCAGCCGCTCGTCCTCTTGCAATAAGTCTACGAGATCTGGTACGGTATGTATGTGGTCGAAACCCTGTTTGCTCATGGCTGTCCTTTATCAAAAGTTCCTTCAATTATGCTTAGGATTGCTCTTGTGAACATCTTTGTATATGACAAATATCACTCAGATTGAGAAATAAATCCCATTTTTATCTAGTCCTTCCTTCTTGTGCAACAGCCCGATCTTGCTGGTTTTTCATTTCTTAGGAACCTTGCTCTATGTCAGATAACGAGTGTAGAGCCTTGCCAGTGTGTTGATCAGGACTGATGGTAGGTTATTCGTATGTTTTGACTTGATTTTTTCAGGACCGGATGAAGTACGATTCCTCACCGACCTGATGGGGTTTCGGACATTGGAAGATAGGACTTCTGGAACAGATGATGAGGAGGTCAGTCTACGTGGCTGTGGAAGAGATCTGAATAGAAGTTGTAAATGACCTTCTCCGTCTTCTTTCTCGATGCTGTAGTTGTTCCGTCTCGGCTCCGGAGATCGCTCATCTTCTTCATACGATTGACGATGTCTTCACGGAAATACCAAATGCCTTTGCTTCTGCTGCTTCAGCCAATTTTGCTGCTCTTCTCTTTTTGAGGTCTTCTTTTGTCGCTCCTCTGCATCCATCTGCGAGCTCGAACGTGAGTTGGTGGTTGCATAGAGTTTCCGGAGACAGGCGTTTCTTGGTGGTTTTGAAACTTTGCACTGTCCACGTACAGGAGGTGAGATGAAGATGTTCTACAAGACAATCATATCCGTTCTCGATATTGTCCACTGCGGTATCTTCCCAGAAGCCGACTAACAAAGGGAAGAGGTCCCAATTTATCAATAGCACTATTTTTTTGAATTTTAGGATTGTGAAGTTATTTGCGGCAGCTCTACATGTGTGTGCGAGGAAGGACTCTTTCGATCATTTTTGGGAGATTGTGTTACGAAAGACGAATGTTCGTTCCTTTTAGGCAAGTGCTCGTAACTGAATCTAATACCTAGCAAGAATTATGCAAAAAGTGGAAATTTTCAGATCGACCGGATGTGTCAGACAGCGATTTGCTCCCTCAGGAATCATCATGGATGTGTGGACCAAACGAATTGTTAAAAAAGTGCTTCGGCTGCGAACCATCATGTCTTCACATGGACCCTGTAAGTAAATGCTTTAAAATCTATCATTTACTCTTGCTGAGTTCACTACCATAAAAATTGAAGAAGGAACTGTTTACCATCCCATTCTTCCAATTTGTGCTGCCCTCTGTTAAGTCGGTTTAAATTTAAGATGAATGAAGTAACACCCTTCCCATTACTTCCGGATATACTGGATTTTTCCTGAGATCTGCAATCAGCACATGTTTAGCTCAGCAGGAATACAACAAACAAATGAATTTTCATTTATATCGAGCTTTCCCACGGATCTCCCTCACTAGAGGGATCACAGCCGGTTAGTCGCGAGGCTACGTGGCGCTTCCCCGATTGGCGGATAGGGAGTAAATCGCGGACCAAAAGCGACCTTGTGCTTGCCCAGAGACGCAGGTAGACTTTGGGGATGGACTCCCTGTTTCTGCTGAGCCAGGACTGACTCATGACATCCGTGTATCCCGCACGTCGATCCGGCCAAAAGCCTGCAATCAAGCGACTGCGAGGTGCAAAGGAGGCGGTTTGGAGTCGCCTCCAACAAATACCTCCACATGTCCACTCCGGGAGAACGGAAGTTTTCCCAAAAACTCATGGGACTAGAGGGTTGCAACCTGTCCATGGATTTTAAACTTTATGCAAAACACAGTAACAGAAAAGAGTCTCCTGATTCCGGAGGAAAGCCTGGTACGGTAACGCCAGGTAGGACGGGGTTGCAGGAGGGAGTCTACAGGCTACCGAAACGGAAAAGGACTAGGATAGGAAGCGGCCATCGAAGATCTGATAATGCAAGCCAAGAAGATCAAGTACGCCGTCATCGGACTGACCGAGACGAGACGACGTCACCCTCTCAACCTCGTATATGGAATTGGAGAAGAACTGTTCTTAGAAACATGGGACAGTAGAGGTGTTGGTGGAGTTGTCGTCCTCGTCAACACGAGTATGGCAAAGAACATCGACTCTTTCCAACAACTTATGACCCGAATCGGACGTCTGCGAATGAGAAGATGTGGTCCAACACCAGCTTTGACTATCTTCTTCGCTTACGCTCCAACATCAAGCCACGAAGAAGAAGTCGAAGCTTTCTATATGGACCTGGAGAAGTTCTACCAAGAAGATCATACCTTCTACAAGGTCATAGTTGGCGATTTCAACGCTAAGGTTGGCCCAAGAAGAACGCCGGAAGAACTTCACATCGGGACCCACGGCCTACAATAGAATGACCAGGGAGAGAATCTCTCCGAGTTCATCATGACGACTAAGACCATCCATGGGAACTCGCAATTTCAGCAGCCCTCTTCTTTACGCTGGACGTGGGAGTCACCCGGTGGAGGGTACCGTAATGAAATAGACCACATCATCGTCAATAAAAGGTTAAAAGGTTCTGCCTGACGGACGTCGGTGTTGTACCAAAGTTCTATACGGGATCGGACCATCGCCTCCTCCGAGGAAGATTTTCTTTCACAAGGAGAGCAGAGAAAGCCGCCAAGTTCAGAGAGAGAAATCCCAGGACTACCATCAACTGGGATCTCTTCGCTACGCTAGCCGGCTTTTGGGAAGATTCCGCAATGGGCAACATCGACGAGGAATATGACCGGCTTGTCGAACACCTTCACGACTGCGCGAAGAAGGCTGAGAGTTTTAAAACCACCAGGAGGCGCCTGTCTCTTGAAACTCTTGAGCTGATACGCCAGCGTGGAGCGGCACGAGCCGCAGGGAACCAAGAACTCACGTCCGAGCTCGCAAGGCTTTACAGAGAGGCGATAAAGGAAGACCTTAAAGAGAGAAGAGCAGAAGTGCTGGTTGAAGCTGCAGAGGCGGGGAAAAGCATCCGCTATGCCCGTCGAGACTTCGCCAGTCGCAAGACGAGGATGACTGCTCTCCGGAACCCAAAGGGAACAACCATTGCATCGAGACGGGGGATGGAGAAAATCATCTACGACTTCTACCCTGATCTCTTCGACAGCCATGTCCACTTGCCTCCTCACCATCTGAGGGAAGACGGACATGTCATTCCAGAGATTCTCCCGTCCGAAATACGACATACGTAACTATGTCGGTAAGAAATCGTACGGCACCCGGTCCCGACAGATTAAGACCAGAACACCTGAAGAGCCTTTCGCCAGTACTCATCAACACCATGGCGAGGCTCTTTACACGTTATCTGTCGAAATGCAAGGTTCCTAAACAGTGGAAGACCAGCAAGACCGTGTTGTTGTATAAAAAGGGAGATCCACATGATCTCGGCAACTATCGTCCAATCTGCCTACTGTCCGTCATCTACAAGCTCTTTACAAGAGTGGTCCTTAATAGGATTGAAAAAGTCTTGGATGAAGTACAGCCATGCGAGCAAGCAGGGTTTCGAAACGGAATCAGTACGATTGACCACATTCACACTGTTTCGAAACTCATCGAGGTATCACGAGAGCACAAGATGCCGCTCTGTCTCACCTTCATCGACTTGAAGAAGGCATTTGACTCAGCTGATAGGGAAGCGGTCGTGGAAGCCTTGGGCAACCAAGGCGTCCCTACTCATTACATAAAGGTACTTCGAGAGTTGTACAGTAACTTCACAACCGGAATTTCGCCATTCTACAATAACATCATCATGGACGTGAAGAGGGGGGTCCGACAGGGTGATACAACTTCACACCCAAAATATTCACAGCCACCCTCGAGAACGGAATGCGAAAGTTGGAATGGGACGACATGGGAGTGAAGGTTGATGGTCGGCAACTACACCATTTGCGCTTTGCTGATGACATCGTACTAATAACACCTAGCATCAGCCAAGCGGAACGAATAGTGAGTCGAAACATGTGGATGCATCGGTCTTCAGCTGATTCTAGAAAAGAAGATGTTCATGCGGAACGGATGGATCTCGGATGCCCCATTCACGCTCAACGGAACGAACATATCCGAATGCACCATGCACCGAATGTTTATCTGGTTCGGGAATTGAACATGGTGAACGACCTGACCCCGAGCTGGACAGGAGGAGACGAGCGGCTTGGGGAGCATACAAGAGCATCGAGGATGTAGTGAAGAAGACCAGGAAAACCCGGTTCCGTGCTCACCTCTTCAACACCACCGTACTTCCTGCTTTGACCTATGCTTCGGAAACCTGGGCAAGCAGGAAGAAAACGCGATGAGCGTCATTGAATGCGCAATTGAGAGAGTGATGCTAGGAGCATCCCGTTTCACGCAAGTGAGGGACGGGATTCGAAGTTCTCTCCTACGTCAGCGATCGAAGATTAGAGACGCCGCCGCGTTTGCCAAGGAAAGTAAAATAAGGTGGGCCTGACACCTGATGCGCTTTAATGACAACCGTTGGACCAGCGCCGTGAGCGACTGGGTTCCCCGCGATATTAAGCACACTACAGGAAGACCGTTCTTCACGAAGTCCTTCAAAGAAAAATATGAAATGCTCTTCGTGCCCCACGCGCAAGGAGGAACCACTGGGCTACTCTGGCACGCGATCGGGACAAATGGAAAAATTACTGGCGCCCGCTCGACCAGTTCGAAGATCAACGGTAGTCAAGGTGATCAAGGTGATTGATTTGCATATTACCACCCAAAAAGCGCAATTCCGACGTAAGTGGTATGCGAAATAATGATAATGCGAAACGGAGTGCACGAGATGCTGAAAAACGACACTCAGAGGAAACCCTAGCATGGTTGCATATGTAACCTTTATAACGACCTATAAATCGCCGATAAATGCGGCAAATTAATTTTTGTTTATCTATATCTCCGTATTTTCATTAAGGAGCCTTCAGAGTTCTTAAACTCATGGAAATGTTTTCGTTTTCATGGCTGCAACAACATGTTTCAAACACTGAGGAAGTGTTTAAATTAGAAAACCACCCTTCATTTTTCTCCACTATTTATTTAAGAATTCTTCGTTGAGCACGGCAAGCATTTTACCATTTCTAATGAGATCATTATATTTGTTAAAATTTCTTGTTTTGTTCTGTTTTCTTTGTTCTTCTTCCTCGTTGCGTTTTGCACTGCAGAACAATCATGATATGTAGTAACGAGCTCAGTCAATGTGTGTGTATGTGTGTGCTTGTCTTTCTAACACGAAATTCGAAAAAGATGTAGTGACGGGTTCAACTGGCGTCGAATTGGTGCCCCGGGGTCAGAAAGCTACAAAATAGGATACGACGGCTCCATCGGCGCCGGATTGAAAGCCATAAAATGAGTTATGACGGGTCCAGCGGCGCCGAAATGGTGTGCCGAGGTTGTAGAGCGGTAAAAGGGGGTCTGATGGGTCACACGGGGACGAATTGGTGCGCCGGCGCCCAAAGGCTCTAAAATGGGTGTCACGGCATTGGATCGGCCCGCAATAACTTCGTGTGGATGTCGTGAAAGGTAAATGAGACGTTGCAGCCGTTTCATTGCCATGACCACTGCACGTGGTGCGTAGCACCTCTATGACTTCCCCGCGTATCTATTTCCTTGCACGTTTGCCTTGAGTTTGTAGCATGCCTTCTTCAGAAAATGGAAACACCCACACAAACGGCTGCTTAAATAGCAGCCAACAGTCTAAATGATCTGACATGGGTAGTTATCTTTATCAGTAGGATAACGTTGTTTACGTCATATTACGTTAAGACATCGTCCTGTGATGGCTGCTGGGAAAAACAGCTAAAGCCCGACCTCAGACTTTCTGTGGTGTTCACTTCGCTTGCCTTTACTGGTCAATGAAAATTAACAGTAGTGGCATTTTATGTAAAATTAGGAATGTGTTTTTTTTATTTCTTTTCCTTTTTAAAAGAAATTCAGGCGAAAGACTTCGTAGTATTTTTTCTAAACGCGTCAGTTCTACATTTAGAGAACATTCAAACTTTAGCTTCAAATATTATTTCGATTCCAATAAAATACAGATAAGGATTGGAAATATTGAAATGTTGAAGGAAAACAGGGAAAAGGGCTTTTCCCTGTTTTCCTTCAACATTTCAGTATTATATACAGAAATATTATTATTATTATTATTACTATTATTATTACTATTATTATTTATTACAGAATGATGCTTCAACGTAGAATGACGTGAACAATATCATCGTACTGATAAAGATAACGTTCCAAGTCAGATAATATAAACAGCTTGCTACCATTTAAGCAGCCGTTTGCACATGTCTAGAAAGAAAACTATGAAATCTTTTGTCTTTATTTATACTAAAAGGAAAGAAAACGTTGTTAATAAAACAGAATTCTGAGTATAATATAGTGAACAATAACGAAAATATAGACATAGATGAACAAAAATAATTTTCGCAGCATTTAGTCGGGATATGGAGATGATTTTGGAGATAAGCTCGCAAAGATTTCGTGTGAATGCCGTTATTTAGTATCTCGTGCCCTCCACTTTACACTAATTTTAATACTATTTAAAACTGTAGATGTCGTTTGTCATCATTGTCATTGTTTCAATAGTAATTACGTCGGAATTGTAAGTTTTTTTGGTCAACACGATAGTCAATCATCACTATTGAATAGGAAATATGCTCACTTTACTCTCTTACTCCGAATGCAAAAAAAAATCTCACTTCTCTGAGGTACTTGAAAAAAAAGAAGGAATTGAAATTTAAATGTGAATAATATTATTTTTGAGGATTTTTTTAAATTACTAAATGGGAATAATTCAATTTAATATAGTGAAAATAAGGAAAATATAGATATAGATTAACAAAAATAAATTCGCCGCATTTACCGGCTATTTATAGGTGGCTTTAGAGGTTATCTATGCAACCATGCTAGGGTCTCCTCTGAGTATCGTTTTCAGCATCTCGTACCCTCCGTTTTACATTAGTTTTACCACTACCTAAAGTTGTAGGTATCATTATTTCGCATAATAAGTACTTCGGAATTGCGCTCTTTGGGTGGTAATACGCAAATCAATCATCACTATTGAATGGAGAATATGCTCTCTTAACTCTTGTACGCTGAATGCAAAAATTTCATTTCTCTCGGGGATCCCGGTCCGTACAATAAAACTAGGCCTATACTGCTCTGTGGTACTCTCCTACGCCAGGCGTCAATCTCTCCTCAAAATACATACTAAGCTGACTTACTTGATCCTAACGCTGCTTATCAGTATCTTCACTGCACCACCGAATGTCCTTGAGCCAATCCTGTTTGATCTTCCAGAAGAGGTCTCACAGAAACTGTCCATCTGTCGCTGCTCTATATTCTATGAAATGTTACGTCTCGCCGAAACTGCTTGTCGATGTCAAGTTCCTTCAAATCTCCCTTCACCATTTTGGTATAAAACTCTCTTTGATGCACGGGTGTATTTCTCCTAGTCCAGGTTGGCATACTCACTCTTACTTGGACAAGACGACTTAGTTCTTTTAAAGTGGCAAAAAAGAGACGTTTTCTGCATCTACATTAAAGGACGAGACGAAGTGCTGATATTCTCCTGCTGCCATCCCTCGTTACGCCATATTCACTTTTGCAGAAAGTTCTTTGTTATGACAGACCAGTAGTAAAAACTGTCAAGCATCCATCAAAGCAGCTCCTTTCCGCGCAGCTGGAATTCTCCATCACGGCAGAAATCGCTTACAACGCTTCCCACCCATATTTTGTGATGATTCAAATTGCGGATTATCAAACTAGCAGTTTGACTCCATTGAAGGTGATGGTTGACCACAGACTTCTCGTTAAAGCGGAGAATGCAGAGCTGGTCTTAGCGCATCTTTACTGAATTACTCTCACGAAGCGGTTGTCATTTTTCAGCATGAAGCTCAGAACAGAGTACTCGTCCACAAGTTTAGCTGGTTGTGGAAAATGAAGCAGAAAGCGGAATAAAAACGCTGACCTTTACGACGAAGACGAATGAACACCGACCTTTACGATCAAATAAGAACAGACTAGGACATCTGCCGAGACGATGTGGCTTGACGCCAGCTATCTACGTCGTTTACGTTCCAGCAAGAGGGAACAACAGAGAAGTCAAAGCTTTCTATGTTGGCCCAGAGAAGTTTTACAAAAAAAAAGGCTATATCTTCTAGTCTTCTTCTAGCGAGGTCTATTGTTGATTTCAAGAGAACGCCTGAAGAAATTCACATCAGAACACCTTGTCGCCGTTGTAACAAATTTCTACACAGGATCAGACTACAGTTTCTTTCAAATAATTTTCACACAGAAAGGAGAAGAGGCTTTGAAGTTGTTTTTTTTTTGTTTGGCAAACGAAGTTCCAGAAAAACTATCATTAACGGAGATCATTCCGATACGACCCTGTAGATGGCCAGAGACACAGTTGAATTAACTAATGGTCTCCCTATCTATGATGTGCGGGAACCGGCTCGTAATACAATTGTTTCCTCCACGTCGGTCCGGAAATAAGCCTACAGTCAAATGACTGAGAGGTGCTGGAATTCGGCTTGGTGTCGCCTCCAACAAACTGGCTCCTCGTTCTCTTATAAGTCATTGGACTAGAGGCCGTCTACCAGTCCATGGATTTTAAAATTTCAAGCAAGACACCGCGATAAGAAAGATTCTCCTGATTCCGGAGGAAAGACTGGTACGGCAGCGCCTCGAAGAGTGGAATCGCTATGCCAGTCGCTTCGAGAGAGGATCATTCACCATTCACCATCTCTATGCGTTACCTGTTGGAAGCTTGTGTTCTTGAGAAGTCTAGGACCAGTAAGACTGTGTTGTTCACAAGAGGGGAATCCATGGAATCCACATGACATCGGCAACCTTCGCCCAATCTCCTTACTATCCCTTATCCACAAACTTTGCAAAGGCGATCTTCAACAGGGGTGGGAAATTATAGATGAAAGACAGTAGTTCGAATGGTCTTTTGTCTTGAAACCTCGGCATATTCTGTCTGTTTTGTTATAGTGTGCTTTCGAGGTTTTTAGATGGAACCTTTATTTGCCTGACGTTTCGGCTTTTTCGCCGTCTTCAGAGGCCCAAATAGAGGATGACTGGAGCAGTGCTACGTTTATCCCGTCAAATGCCATACTACCCTGGGTCAGTGCTTCGATAATCGTTCAGGGTAGTGAAAAAAGAAACCCCTCTACATTGAAAATGGTCTTGCCCCACCGGATGTGGCGCAGCTGGTTGCACGCACTTGTCACTCAGTGTGCCAGCGAATGAGTATTAGTGCGCGTAGATCACCAGCGACGATATAGATGATTAGATCTACATACAGAATATCAGGCGGTTATAGGTCACAGAGCGGTACAAGTGGCAAGAACTCATTTGTTATCGACAAGCATTCATTCCTATTATTCATTGAAGGGTTTCTTTTAAGAATCTAAAACGCCTCCAACGTCTTTCTTGCCGATATTTCTGTTTCATGAGCCAGTATAACGCATTTCACATCGTAATCGTTTCCGTTGTGGGCCTCATTTCTGTGCCTTCCTAGAGGTGTTATCAAACTTCTCCGTCGTTTTCCTGCCATGTCTTTATTAATCCTCACTCCAACATTCCTACTGGTCTTCCCAATGTAAGTTGCATTGCATATCAAGCACTCAATCTCATACATTACCCCATTTTTGCGCAGTCGCTTGTTTTTCCGTAAGGACAAATAACACATCTTTCACAGATGCAGTATCTATCATATAGTCTGTTTCTAACAAGCTGGTTTTTGATGTTTGCATTTGGGATATTTACCAAGATCACGTCATTTTTTAATTGTGCTTGGATAATGCTGCGCTGAACAACGGCACTGACACTGTCAGAGATAAAAGGAAGACAAAGAGAAAATTTGTTTTCGCGCGGAACATTGCTATTTACTATGCGGGTTCTTCGGTAATTCAGACGTACTGTATAGCCATTAGCACATGCAATTTTCAAGGCTAGTCTTCGTGATTGGTGTCGTTCTTGGTTGCCAGTGCATACTTCACTAGCGGTTTTGAACATATTACGAATCACTGCGCGTTTTACTGCAGTCGGATGTGCAGATTTGGCGTGCAATATGATGTTCTTGCAACTTTCTTTGCGATACCACTTTACTCTAATAATGTCGTTGAAAGTACTTACTTGAGTGTTGAGGTAAGGAAGCCATCCTTCTTTTAGGGTTTCTCGTGTGAGTCTTATATATTGCGATTGTTGGTTGAGTATTCGGAAACACTCGTCCATTTCGGACTGTGTTGATGTTATGATGCAGCAGTCGTCAATATATCTCCAATACATCATCGGTCTACGCGAAAGCACTGGTTCTTCGATTCTGCTCATGAAGCAGATCGCCAGTACAGGTGCTAATCGTTGACCCATTGCTAGCCCTCTCAGTTGCGCGAAATAATTTCCTGACCACCTGAAGATATTACAATTCAGGCATTCCTTGATAAGTGTTATTACGCGAGATTTACTTAGTCCATATGTTTCCAAGTTGTTACCATATAAATCTATCATCTCAGAGAGAGCTTGCAGCGCCTCACTGTTTTTCACATTCGTGTAGAGTGAGGTTACATCAAAGGACTCTATTACGCAGGCGTAATCGCTCAAGGAAATGGTGCGTGTTCGACAAATGAGATGGTGTTTTAGGCAAAATTTGACTCACGACTTTATTAAGGAACCACAAAATTCGATCCGTTGGTCTTCCCACACAACTTATTACTGGTCGGATTTTGAATGTTGCCGCTGATTTTGAGTTGATCTCATCGGGTTTCAGCTTATGCGTTTTGATGAGGCTATAGAACACAGGGCAGGTCGGTTTGTCAAGCTTTAGGCAGCTTACAAATCGTTCATCTAGACCAGCAGATTTCCCCATAGACATCCATACATGATTCAAGCGTTTGCACTGCACAAGGAATTCTTTCTCTGTTACGCGGCGATAGATCGTTTCATCTTGCAAGTAAAGATTTGTTATTTCCCGATCAAGAGCCTGTGACATGACTACGAATTTCCCACCCTTATCGCTTACTGAAAGGCGCATGTTCGCTCTTGTAGTCATTTTGCGGACTAATGCAAACATCAAAAGCCAGCTTGTTAGAAACAGACTATATGATAGATACTGCATCTGTGAAAGATGTGTTATTTGTCCTTACGGAAAAACAGGCGACTGCGCAAAAATGGGGGCAATATGAGATTGAGTGCTTGATATGCAATGTAACTTACATTGGGGAGACCGGTAGGAATGCTGGAGTGAGGATTAATGAAGACATGGCAGGAAAACGACGGAGAAGTTTGATAACACCTCTAGGAAGGCACAGAAATGAGGCCCACAACGGAAACGATTACGATGTGAAATGCGTTATACTGGCTCATGAAACAGAAATATCGGCAAGAAAGATGTTGGAGGCGTTTTAGATTCTTAAAAGAAACCCTTCAATGAATAATAGGAATGAATGCTTGTCGATAACGAATGAGTTCTTGCCACTTGTACCGCTCTGTGACCTATAACCGCCTGATATTCTGTATGTAGATCTAATCATCTATATCGTCGCTGGTGATCTACACGCAGTAATACTCATTCGCTGGTACACTGAGTGACAAGTGCGTGCAACCATCCGCGCCACATCGGGTGGAGCAAAACGTGAGACTATTTTCAATGTAGAGGAGTTTCTGTTTTCACTTTTTTTTTTGTTTTCACTGTTTTTTACCCTGAACGATTATCGAAGCAATGACCCAGGGTAGTGTGTCACCTAACGGGATAAACGTAGCATTGCTCCAGTCATCCTCTATTTGGGCCTCTGAAGACGGCGAAAAAGCCGAAACGTCAGGCAAATAAACGTTCCATCTAAAAACCTCGCAGGCACACTATAACAAAACATAGATTAAGGACAGACATGCGAACAAGCGGAGGTTTCAAAAGATTCAGTACTATAAACCACCTTCAGACTCAAATCAAACCAAATTTTCAAAACTCATCGAGGTATCGAGAAATTACATTATGTTGCTGATTCTGACTTTCATGAGCTTGAAGAAGATCTTAGACTCAAATGAGGCGGAAGGTGGCATAAAGATATTCTGAGAGTTGTACAATAATTCCACGAACGGAACTCAACTATTCTAGAAACATCGTCATCGAAAAAAGGAAAAATGGTAAAGGGTGGGGTCCGGCAGTCTCTGAATCGAGACCATGAGCGACTCTCTCCTACGCAGTATTGAACACACTATATGAACATGAACGACTTTGACCCGCTGCTGAGATCTTTCCTGAAAAAAAATTCAATTCTTCTTTTGTTTTTGCTTTGCGAGATGAATAACCATTTCGCGTCATTCGTAGGCGATAGTATAGAGAGAGGAATTGCGGCGACCGCTCGTTCAAGCCGAAAAACTACGGAGGTCAAAATGATTCTTCCGTACACAGGGTTGCTTGAGTTTCGTAGACGTAGAATGTTTCAAAAACTGCAGCGCTGTTCGAGCTTATCATGACTCCTATTTTTTCAATTTTAGGATTGCGAAGTCACTTGCGGCAATCCCAGATGTGTGTGCGAGCAAGGATTCTTCCGATCTCATTTGGGATCATGCGTTACACATGAAGAATGCTGATAGACTTTTAATCTCTCTTAGCCGACACAACTAGTTTTTTTTCAGTGCAAGAACTTTCCACTCCTTGCATTTTTCAATCTACTGTTTGCTGATTTTGCACTAATAGCGTGCACTTTATCGTGCTGATGTAACTGACACTTTGATCTCTGTTGTCGATTGTTTCACTTCGCTGTGTTACACTTTCAGAAAAGAAAATCACATCTGTCGATTTCGTTTTTTAAGACTATTTCCATGCTAACCTCTGGCTTGAATTCTGAATTTCGGGGACGGAATTCCACTGGAAAAAGTCCTAGCTTAGAATCGTTGTCATCTTCTGGCGGTGTGACGCGTCGTTCAGCAATAGACAGTGTTGCAGATGCCAATTGCTTTAGCAATTACAATTGCTTCGAACCAGCATCAAACTTATACTTCTGCTTGACTAACCACAAACTATAGTTTGTCAATCTGGGTATGACCAAAAATCAAGGTATTGGTTTTTTTTTGTTTCTTTTTTTTCTGCAGTTAAAAGCCTTTTCCATCTAAAAGACTAAAGAAGCATTTTCCAACTACATATTGAGCTTTGATCTAGTTCCTGTAAGAAACTCTAATTCCAGTGGTCCAAAAAAAAAATCCCGTAATTAAGCACCTTGGGACGCACGCCATTGAAAATCCAATGTTTTCCAATCAGTACGACTCGTTCTAAAGCCACTGCGAATCTGATTTGTTGAGAGGATTCGCGTGAAAAACCTAAGATGGGATTGTAGACTGGGGGATCCGACGTTCCACTCATCTCTTTAATCGTGCCGTAAAAAAAACGGTAAGTGCCGTTTTTTACGACGATTTCTATTGCAACGCGCCGCATTCAAGTACATACGGCTGACAATCGGTGATGTATTTCCACTAGTTTATCCAACTGAAATCAATAAATAGGCCAAGGGGACCGATACACGTACATACTGGAGCGCTCCAATGTACGAAACAACGGACCGAAACAGTTCCTGGCGATTTCTCTCGACGACTACGGATAGAAAAGCAGAACCACTCCGAATCCAGCAAACTACAACTATACCTCTAGCTTTTCCCGGGGATTCCCTCGCCACGTCAGATCAGTGTCGTCCGTTGAGAATTTTTAACAGTCAGACGTAAGATGGGTGTCCGAGATGCTTACCTAGCGACGAAGAGGGAGGCTAAGAAGGCAGTCTCCAAGGCGAAGTCGGACCGCTACAAGGCTGTGTACGACATGCTTGATACCAGAGAAGGGGAGCGGGCAGTGTATCGTTTAGTCAGAGCGCGACATCGCTCAACGTTGAATATGGAACACACCAAGATCGTTAAGGGAGCTGATGGAGCCGTTCTGCGCCGCCCTGGTCAGATCCTGGAGAGGTGGCGAGAGTACTACAACCACTTGTGTAACGAAGAGTTCTGTCATCCACCGATTCCAACTGTTCCCAGCGTCGAGGATCCTGTTCTACCAATTACTGCCGTCAAAGTCAGTGCTGCCCTCGCAAAAATGAAGTCGAACAAGGCAACCGGTCCTGATGACATACCTGCTGATGTCTGGAAGCTGCTAGGAGATCGAGGGCCCGTGTGGCTCGCAACTCTATTTAACAAGATCGTTGCAGAAGGACGGACTCCAGACGTTTGGCAAACTTCCGTGACCGTGCCTGTCTGGAAAGGGAAAGGAGACATTGCTGACTGCACTTCGTACAGGCCTATACGACTGTTGTGCCATAGGATGAAGGTTTTTGAGCGTGTCCTGGAGGCTCGTCTGAGGAAAATTGTCAGCGTTTCACTCAACCAGTGCGGTTTTGTGAAAGACTGCAGCACTATAGATGCTATCCATGCTGTCCGAATCCTCCTGGAGAAACATCGAGAGAAGAACCGCAGTGTGCATCTTGCTTTTCTCGATCTCGAGAAAGCTTTCGACCGTGTCCCACATGAGCTGTTATGGATGTCCATGAGGTACCAGAAGAAGATGTGCGGTGGACAAAGCTGCTTTATGCGAAGCCCACCAGCGTTGTCCGATGTGCTGCTGGAACAAACAGGCCATTCCCTGTAGAAGTAGGGGTTCACCAGGGTTCATCCCTCTCACCCCTCCTGTTCATACTGTGCATGGACACGATAACGAAGGATATCCAGAAGCAGCACCCGTAGACTCTACTCTTTGCCGATGATGTTATGCTCGCGTCGGAGTCTCGAGGTGATCTTCAAAAACAAGTACAGTCTTGGAAGGATCGGCTGCAGAAATATGAATTGCGCCTCAACACGTCAAAAACTGAGTACATGGAGTGCGGATCAAGGATAGAGGATGGTTCAATTCGTGTCGATGGCACCGAATTAAACAAGGTGAACTGTTTCAAATACCTTGGATCCAAAGTGACTTCCACAGGCGACATTGATCAAAAAAGTCGAGCACGTGTTAATGCGGCATGGATGAAATGGAAAATGGCAACAGGCGTACTGTGCGACAGGAAAGTCCCTTTTCGAATGAAGTCGAAGATCTACAGGACGGTTGTGCGTCCTGTTGCCCTTTACGGATGCGAGTGCTGGCCGACGATGAAAGCCTTGGAAAGAGTGTTACACGCTATGGAGATGCGGATGTTAAGATGGACAATAGGTGTAACGCTAAAAGAGAAAATATCCAACGACACTGTCCGCTCCATCTTCGGCGTCGTCCCGATAACTGAGAAGATGAAGGAGGCCCGACTGAGATGGTTCGGTCACGTCTTGCGGGGAGAGGAAGATTCTGTGGCCAAAACCGCACTGAAGCTCGACGTTTCAGGAATGAGGCCGCGTGAGAGGCCAAAGATTCGCTGGTTAGACCGTGTGAAACTGAATATGATAGATGCGCGTTTATGTACGGCTGATGCAATGGATAGAACCAAATGGAAGACAAGAAGCAGAAAGGCGGATCCTGCAACAACGCGGGACAAACGCTAGGAAGAAGAAGAAGAAGAAGAAGGACGTAAGATGGGTGTCGGAGAAGGAGGAAAGTCGTGAGGCTTGCCAACAGAGGAGACAAAAATGAAGAGAGCAAAGAGAAAAAACGAAGGGATTGTCGATTTTGAATAAACTCATACTAAGCGATGCAAAATGTTAGAAAAAGAGATAGCGTGAGCGTGAGGTCGAACTGTCGCACTTCTGGAAGATAGCGTGACGTATTTTCTAAAGATTTTGCAGCTATAATTTCACGCCTTTTGATCCAGGACTAGTTCGGGAAAATGAATCCTAAATAAATAAGGGACCTCCAACTAAATAGATAAATGCGAGGGGTCGTGAGTACGAAGGCATGAAAAAAGTGAATTATGCAATGCGTTCAGAAGGAAGCCTTGCGGCCTTGCTTTTAAGTGAGTTCTTTTCAAAAAAAAAATGTCACCAAGAAAATGGTAAATATTGAGGATGAGAGAAATAATCAAAGAATGAGTGTCCGATACCTATAGTCGCCTAAAGCTGATAGAGACCACTGGTTGAGGACACTCGATGGTTTGTCACCGTTTTTATTGCGACTGTCAGGGATCAATCTCTGACAAAAGTGGGATTTTTGCATTTATTGTACGAGAGTTGAAAGAGCATATTTCTCATCCAACAGTAACGAATTCATTATTATCACTAGAAAAAGCAATTTCTTGCTCTTACTGAGCGAAAAAAGACATCTACAGGTACAATTAGGGACAAAATTAGTACAAAGTAGGCACCATGAGTTTCAGAATACCAACGCTCAAAGTGAATTTCTGTGTATCTTTTCGCTCAAAGTGAAACCTGGTTGAGAAAAATTCTAAATTTTGCCTCAACTTTTCGAGTTTTTTCAACTAGCTTTTGAGAGGACCACAACACCTACACAGATCACAATTTGCAGTCAAAGGTATTTCTTGATGCTCTATCAAAATATGGCAAATTTCTCAGCTGCGCTACTGTAATGTCACAACGGGAGAAGTCTGAAATCTCAGGTTTTCGGCAACACGTCAAATTCTACACTTCAAACAAACTTCAAACAAAGTCCAACAACTCAGCTCAGAGTCTATAAAGACGAGTTCGGGTTGAAGAACCCTGTAAAGGAAGATATTTGCTATTATAATTCATTTCTACTTTCTTCCAGATAGTTTTGTTCTCTCAAAACTAGTTGAGAAAAAGGTGAGGGAAATGTTAAGTTTTCAACTTTTTTCTCAACTAGCTTCCAAAGAAACCAGAAGGATCAAGATTTCGCGAGGTTTTGAAGTAGTCATCGTTGTAACCACTGTCAATGAGTCAAATTGTGTGTAGCAAGTATAATTTAGTGAGAAAATGATTTCAGAATGTGATCAGCGCCGGTGTTGTTTTTTTTTGATTTTGCAAAAATGCAAATTTCCGGCGGGGATCGAACTCTCAACCGTTTGTAGTCACTGCCAAAAGAAGGATTCTGTCGTCGTAATCACGCTGAGAACTTCTTCATCTTTTCGATTTATGCGCACATATATACTGACTTACTTCCAATTCTAACAGTGAGCTATCAGTGGCGTCTATATACTTGTGTCACTTTATATTAATATCCATTATAGCATTAGTTATTAATATTTGCAATATTGTATTATTTGATTTATTTATTAAACGTCCAATTTGGTTTTTATTCCGTTTATTATAACTGATTTTTCATTACTAGATGAGCGGAAATACTAGAAATAATGAGAAAGGAATCTTCTTCTGATGGATCTTCTATGGAGGCAGTGGTTATCAGGACGGTTTTTTTCCCAACTACACGCTTGACCTTGCGTCAGATTCGTAGGGAATTCCTACCTTCAAATTTCAAAGATATCCTATAATATGTAACCCTCGTACACGCGCCGCGTCCGCTAGACCGCGGCTCCCAGAACGATTTGGAATTAGTCTCAGTACTCAGACTCAGTCTCAATACTCGTAGTCTACATCCCGAACCATGTCCACCAGAAATCAACATCCTCAATTTTATAGTATGCTGACTTTAAACACTTGTTTCAATTGCTTGCTTGCTCTGATTTTTCAAAGGATGTTCAATATATTCCAAAAATTCTCTTCATCATTATCTCGTTGTCTCACTCTCATGTGCAAATTTTTTAAAATCAAAATCACCTACTCCTTTTTCAAACGGCTGGTTTCTTTGCTGCAAGGTATACTTGGGTCAAAACGAAATGAGGCTTAGAGTAGTGGTGCGATGGACCGTAGGTGTTAGAATGGTGGGGGGAGGGGTGGGGAAGAAACCCTTGCTAACACCATTCACCGCTGAAGTTAGCGCTGGTCCCGTCTTGATGCCAACCGCTAGCTCCGCTTTAAGCGCAACCGGTCGCTCAGCTGGACGCAGCTTCATGTTGATGTATCCGTTTAGATCTTAGAATATACTGACTTTTGACTGTTCTAGGGAACTCGTGTACAGGTTTCCCTGTGGCTGCAGGTTCGAATTTCCCTTAGTTCCAACGTAGTCTTTTATTTCTTCGAGTTCGGTAACTTGTTACCAGACTCATCCGGGAATGGATACTGAATGACTTGGCACATCGGCTACCCCTCGCAAATCATTGTAAGGCTACGCGCACATTCATAAACCAAAAAGTGTTCTAAATTGAAGTCCGAAGGTTGAAGGAAGGTTCATCCCCATAGCCCTACTAGCTAATGATAAAGGGAAGCATGAGTAAAAAAGTGACAATGCATTAGCTGAACGTACTTTCAAACACACCAAATGTTTCTCAAAATCACATCCGATCTCATTTTAATCGCTATCGCGCTTATGGCGTATAACAGTCCGAACGTTCGGGTAAAGCTGGACTTCAGACTTTCTGTGGTGTTCGCTTCGTTCCCCTTCACTGATCAATGGAAGTTAATAGTAGTTTATTTATTCTTTTTTTCTCTGAAATTCTCTGGAATTCTTCTGTTTATTCTCTGAAATTAGATTTCTGTTGTTCTAACAACGCCTTCTTCTTCTTTTCTTCTTTTTTTTTATTATGAATAAAGGCGGAAATTTCATAGTTTTCTTTCTAAATGCGTCAGTTCTACACTTGTAGAGTATACAAACTTCAGCTTCAAAGACATGATTTGAAAGTATTACTCTAAGTATGAGTTTTCTTCCTGTTTCTCCCTAAAAGTCATCACAGAATAATGTTTTAACATGAAATGACGTGGACGACATCATCGTACTCATAAATATAGCGTTCCAAGTCAGATCATATAAACAGCTTGCTACTATTTAAGCAGCCGCTTGCACGCGTTTTTCCACTTTCTGAAGAAAGCGTGTTACCAACATGAGGAAAACGTGCAGGGAAATGGTGAAGGAGTCGTAAGGATGAAACGCAGCGCGAAAAGTGAATACGATTGTGGAATCTTTGTAACGTCCCACTCACCTTTTGCGGCATGCACACGAAGTTACGCGATACTTCTACACCACGACACGGAAATTCGACGCCATTGGACCTCACCGCATTTCATAGCTTTACGACGCCGGCGCACCAATCCGTCGCCGGTGGACCCATCGCACCCGATATTGTAGCTTTCTGGGGCCGGCGCACCAACCCGAATCTGTTGGACCAATCGCACCTCCTTGGAGGGACTGCCGTTAAGTAGCCGCAGCCGATTATCTGAGCCGAGTAAGTACCTGCAGAAGAGGCTGTCGGTAGGTCAGAGCAGGCATATCTTAGTCCACCTATGATCAATTAGCCACGCCCATCCATCACCATGTCGCTGAGGTCACGTTCTGTGTTTGTATTTCAATTAAGTGATAGAGTTGACTCCTAGGAAGGTTCAAAGAACGAAAATGTACCAACGTAGCAAGTGGAAAAAGACGTAGAAAATAAAAATGCTAGAAATGGAAACAAACAACATAAGAAAACATAAATGAAGCTAATTACTTTAGAAAATAAAAGTTAAAAGGAGTAAAAACGAGAACTTGGTCGTTGCAAGACGTAAATTTGACATTAAAAAACTATATAGAAGATATAGATGTATATTTGCGTTTATACAGACTATTTAATTCATGTAAGACACTGCAATAGTTTGTAAAAGTTTCGATTTGTTTGTTTTACATAAATGAAGCACCATTATTTTTTATTTCTGGGATTTCGTGTGCAATCGTTCGATGTATCTCTATACGTAAGCGATCAATACTCCGTACAGAAGCAATACCAGAGATAACGTGCTCCTGCGAGGCATGTTTCGCACTTCATTAGACGATGAGGACCGAAGATGGGCGATGTGATGGGCGAGACGTAAGGCGTACGCAGCACAATGGTCTGCTGACGCTATTGGCTGCTGCGCAGAGCATTTGCCAATAGCCGTTGCCAGTCGTTTCCCCTAAGTATAGGTTGCCGCGCAGACTGCGGGTGCCTAACTATACGCACCCACCTCCTAGTATAGGTATCTGGAGTCGGCGCACCAATTGGACGTCGGTGGACTCGTCGCACCCCCTTTTCGAACTTCGTGACTGACACACACGTTACAGAAGAAGAACGTTACTATATAGCATGATATACGTCATGAAATGCACTTTTGGTAGAGACGCACGCCACTTAAGGATTAAAGAAGGGTAAAAGGCAGTGGGTTTCCATTTTTCGGTGTGGCAGGTTGAAAAAAGAAACAGAACGCTCTAAATTAAATTTCAGAAATGTGGATGCAACGAAAACAAGTACCAAGAAGATTGAAGGAAGCGCTGGGTATCGCAAAACTATTTGAATTCATATTTCATTGATTTGGCCCCGGAAACCTACAGGAGCGGGTGCTACGGGTCCTCCAGTGCCAGATACCTATAGAGGGGGTGCGACTGGTCCACCGGCCCCAGATATCTATAGAATGGGTTGCGACGGCTCCCGCGGCGTCGGGTTGGCGCCCCGGCGCCAGATAGCTACAGAAGGGGGTGCGACTGGCCTCGCGGCGTCGAATTGCTGTGTCGTGGTGTAGAAATATTGCACAGTAACTTCGTGTGCATGTCGTGAAAGGTAAATTGGACGTTGCAAACGCTTCATAGTCGTATCCACTTTCCGCGTCGTTTTTCACCTCTACGACTCCTCCGTTCTTAAGAAAATGGAAACTTGAGTGCCAACTGCTGCTTATATAGTAGCCAACTGTTTACATGATCTGATGTGGAACGCTATCTTTATCAGTACGATGATGTCATTCACTTCATTTTATGTGAAACAACATTCTGCGATAACCGTTGGGGGAAACAAGAGGGAAACCTATACTTTGAGTAACGATTCCAAGTCGTGTCTATATTACATTGGTATAGAGAGAGTGGTTAAAGGTGAAGTTTGAATGCTCTCCAAATGTAGAACTGACGCGTTTACAAAGAAAACTATGGATCTTTAGCCTAAATTTCACAGAAAATATTACTATTATTAATTTGTTTTCTTTAACAGGTGATGGCGAGCGGAGCGAACACCACAGAAAGTTTGAAGTCCGGCTCTAGCCGAACATTCAGACTGCTATAAAATAACGAGCTTATTCTGTCGCGTGTGTGTGTCAGTCACGAAATTCGAAAAGGGGGATGCGATGGCTCCAGTGGCGTTGAATTGGTGGCGCGCCGGCGCCAGATACCTATAGAAGGGTCTCGCGGCATCGAAATGGTGCGCAATAACTTCGTGTGCATGTCGCAAAAGGTGAATGGTTGCAGCCGTTTCATAGCCGTGGCCACTGGGCGCGTTGCTTTTCACCTTTATGATGCCTACGCGTATCTGTTTCCTCCTCCGTTCGCCTCAAGTTGGTAGCATACCTTCCTCAGAAAGTGGAAACATGCATGCAAACGGCAGCTTAAATAGTAGCAAGATGTTTATGTGATCTGACGTGGAACATATGTCTACGTCGGAGTTGCCCATCCCTTTCGTATTGCCTCGATCCACTCGCCAGATCCGGTTCCCATTTTTCGCTTGCACTTTCGTAGTTCTCATCATTATCTAGCGGTATTTAACTTATGGTTAAATAATGAGTCGACTCAGCGACAAATGACGGATGATCCATGATTAGCATTAGTCAGCACAACTGATTCATGACGTTTTACTTTTTATTGTTTCATTTCCTTTTCCCTTTTTTTTTACGAAACCTCCTACTTGGAAAAACCAGTACTAAAGTGTAAATCCACACGTTGACATCGAAAAACAGGGACGGGGTTTCTAGGAATTTGTCGGTTTCCATGGAAATTGAGAATTTCTGGTTTCATTTCAAGCCCTTAATCCACAATTTCAAACACGGATCTGCGAAAAGGGGCATGATTGCATATGTGTTCGTGTTGCCAGGAGGATTTATGTGAACATCCTCCTTTTTGTGCTTAAATTATATAGCTCCGTTGAAAAAAGCGCTACTCATTTACAATTCTTATTGCTTTTCATGAGCATCAAATAACGTCATCAATTTTTTAAAGCGAGTTTCAATATTAGCGGTACTCATAAGTGATATTTCAATGGCAACAAAAAAAACAAATTCAAGTAAATTCAATTTTATCTTTTGTCGACTATGCACTCTCCTTTATTATCCAGAACGTTTTGCTTTCTTGCTGGTAGGGTTTTAATTTCCAGTTCATAAAATTTCATTTCCTTTGAAGAAAAATTCTAGGTGAGCTTGTATTTCATCCGTATTTTTGAAATTTTTATTCCTTAGGGAATGTTCCATCGACCGGAATAAATAAAAATCAAATGGTGTGCTATATCTGGAGAATATGGGAGGTGTGGCAGAGCTTCCCAGTTTAGCTCCCTTATTTTTTTCTGGATTAATCTTGCTGCGTGCTGCTTGACATTATAGTGCTGCGATATTACTCCTTCTTTGTTGAACACTGTAAACCTTCCGAATTTTTAGAGATGTTTTTAGACTGTTTACCAAATATCCTGAAGTGTTTGCTATTTCCTCACTACTTAGTTTGAGATCTGTTTCCATCAGTGATTTCATAGCGTCATTATCAACCTCAACAGGACATCCACTTTGATTGCCATCAGACAAGTTAAAATCACAGTTGGAAAATTTTCTAAACCAGGGTTGGCAATTATTGACTTTCAATACGTCACCATACACAACGCAATTTTTTTTTTGTTGCAACCGTCGCATTAAAACCAGATCGAAAATGAACCAGCATGCATGACGTGAATGTTCTTCAGTTGTTTGATTGTCCACCATTTTAAATAGCGTGTAATAAAAACGTTTGAATTTAACTGTCACAAAAGTCAATGGCACAAGTTGTGGATATTGCCATATAAAACACGTCTTTATGCATTCAAGCTCTGAACTAGACTGAGGCAAGTATTCCACACTAATATTTATTAATTATAATCATTGATTACGTATGGGCACACTCAATAGTAGCAATACTGGCCAGAGGACAAATATGTGATTCAGATAGCAAAATTTCCTAGAAACAATAATTCATGCATCCGAAAGACTACAAACATGTTCTACTGGTAGGAAAATTTTTCAGAAATCAAGAATTTTTTTTGTTAAACTTCTTTTCCGAAATTTAGATGTGTTTAGTGGAATTGGTAAATGCAGCATAGAACACTCCTGAGCCTCGATTTGTGCTATAGTATCAGTTCTAGTTATTTATGGATAGATCAATTTGAATACATGTATGCAGCTACTGCAGAATTGAAATGGCCTGATTTGTTGCACACTGGATGCATTGCAGGAGTCATGTAGGCTACCAAAACGGAAAAGGACTAGGATGGCGATCTGTACTTATAACGCAGGTACGCTTACATCGGAAGCGGCCATCGAAGATCTGATGATGCAAGCCAGGAAGATCAAGTACGACGTCATCGGACTGACCGAGACGAGACGACGTCACCTTCTCAACGCCGTATATGAAACTGGAGAAGAACTGTTCTTAGGAACATGCGACAGTAGAGGTATTGGTGGAGTTGGCGTCCTCGTCAACACGAGTATGGCAAAGAACATCGACTCTGTTGAACAACTTACGACCCGAATCGGACGTCTGCGGATGAGAAGATGTGGCCCAATAGCAGCTTTGACTATCTTCGTCGTTTACGCTCCAACATCAAGCTACGAAGAAGAAGAAGTCGAAGCTTTCTATATGGACCTGGAGAAGTTCTACCAAGAAGATCATACCTTCTACAAGGTCATAGTTGGCGATTTCAACGCTAAGGTTGGCCCAAGAAGAACGCCGGAAGAACTTCACATCGGGACCCACGGCCTACAATAGAATGACCAGGGAGAGAATCTCTCCGAGTTCATCATGACGACTAAGACCATCCATGGGAACTCGCAATTTCAGCAGCCCTCTTCTTTACGCTGGACGTGGGAGTCACCCGGTGGAGGGTACCGTAATGAAATAGACCACATCATCGTCAATAAAAGGTTAAAAGGTTCTGCCTGACGGACGTCGGTGTTGTACCAAAGTTCTATACGGGATCGGACCATCGCCTCCTCCGAGGAAGATTTTCTTTCACAAGGAGAGCAGAGAAAGCCGCCAAGTTCAGAGAGAGAAATCCCAGGACTACCATCAACTGGGATCTCTTCGCTACGCTAGCCGGCTTTTGGGAAGATTCCGCAATGGGCAACATCGACGAGGAATATGACCGGCTTGTCGAACACCTTCACGACTGCGCGAAGAAGGCTGAGAGTTTTAAAACCACCAGGAGGCGCCTGTCTCTTGAAACTCTTGAGCTGATACGCCAGCGTGGAGCGGCACGAGCCGCAGGGAACCAAGAACTCACGTCCGAGCTCGCAAGGCTTTACAGAGAGGCGATAAAGGAAGACCTTAAAGAGAGAAGAGCAGAAGTGCTGGTTGAAGCTGCAGAGGCGGGGAAAAGCATCCGCTATGCCCGTCGAGACTTCGCCAGTCGCAAGACGAGGATGACTGCTCTCCGGAACCCAAAGGGAACAACCATTGCATCGAGACGGGGGATGGAGAAAATCATCTACGACTTCTACCCTGATCTCTTCGACAGCCATGTCCACTTGCCTCCTCACCATCTGAGGGAAGACGGACATGTCATTCCAGAGATTCTCCCGTCCGAAATACGACATACTGTCATGTCGGTAAGAAATCGTACGGCACCCGGTCCCGACAGATTAAGACCAGAACACCTGAAGAGCCTTTCGCCAGTACTCATCAACACCATGGCGAGGCTCTTTACACGTTATCTGTCGAAATGCAAGGTTCCTAAACAGTGGAAGACCAGCAAGACCGTGTTGTTGTATAAAAAGGGAGATCCACATGATCTCGGCAACTATCGTCCAATCTGCCTACTGTCCGTCATCTACAAGCTCTTTACAAGAGTGGTCCTTAATAGGATTGAAAAAGTCTTGGATGAAGTACAGCCATGCGAGCAAGCAGGGTTTCGAAACGGAATCAGTACGATTGACCACATTCACACTGTTTCGAAACTCATCGAGGTATCACGAGAGCACAAGATGCCGCTCTGTCTCACCTTCATCGACTTGAAGAAGGCATTTGACTCAGCTGATAGGGAAGCGGTCGTGGAAGCCTTGGGCAACCAAGGCGTCCCTACTCATTACATAAAGGTACTTCGAGAGTTGTACAGTAACTTCACAACCGGAATTTCGCCATTCTACAATAACATCATCATGGACGTGAAGAGGGGGGTCCGACAGGGTGATACAACTTCACACCCAAAATATTCACAGCCACCCTCGAGAACGGAATGCGAAAGTTGGAATGGGACGACATGGGAGTGAAGGTTGATGGTCGGCAACTACACCATTTGCGCTTTGCTGATGACATCGTACTAATAACACCTAGCATCAGCCAAGCGGAACGAATAGTGAGTCGAAACATGTGGATGCATCGGTCTTCAGCTGATTCTAGAAAAGAAGATGTTCATGCGGAACGGATGGATCTCGGATGCCCCATTCACGCTCAACGGAACGAACATATCCGAATGCACCATGCACCGAATGTTTATCTGGTTCGGGAATTGAACATGGTGAACGACCTGACCCCGAGCTGGACAGGAGGAGACGAGCGGCTTGGGGAGCATACAAGAGCATCGAGGATGTAGTGAAGAAGACCAGGAAAACCCGGTTCCGTGCTCACCTCTTCAACACCACCGTACTTCCTGCTTTGACCTATGCTTCGGAAACCTGGGCAAGCAGGAAGAAAACGCGATGAGCGTCATTGAATGCGCAATTGAGAGAGTGATGCTAGGAGCATCCCGTTTCACGCAAGTGAGGGACGGGATTCGAAGTTCTCTCCTACGTCAGCGATCGAAGATTAGAGACGCCGCCGCGTTTGCCAAGGAAAGTAAAATAAGGTGGGCCTGACACCTGATGCGCTTTAATGACAACCGTTGGACCAGCGCCGTGAGCGACTGGGTTCCCCGCGATATTAAGCACACTACAGGAAGACCGAATTTCTTCACGAAGTCCTTCAAAGAAAAATATGAAATGCTCTTCGTGCCCCACGCGCAAGGAGGAACCACTGGGCTACTCTGGCACGCGATCGGGACAAATGGAAAAATTACTGGCGCCCGCTCGACCAGTTCGAAGATCAACGGGAGTCAAGCCTCAAGCCTCAGGCCTGGATGCATTCGAACGATTTCCAACAGCTCGCAGTCACTTACACGTGAAAATCCCGGTCTAAGTGACAGGATGCACAGCCCAGTTCCCTAAGCGATTGCGCTCGAAGCGGTTAGGATCAAGCCGGGACCCCTTCTAACACCATTCATCGCTATAGTTTGCAACTGTCTAGGAACACTATCGTAATCGCTATCTCAGCCCTAACCGCTATCTCGACCACGTTGCTTGGAGCGCAGCCGCTAACGCAACTGCACCGCGCTTCATATCGTTTTGATCCGACTGCAGACACCATGCAGCTTTGCGGGTCACCCCATTTACAGTCGAGTCGAAACAACATGCATCACAAGTGTACAACACCGCTACTAACTTGTGTCACCAAAATCCGTCGCAAACCGTCGGAATTTTTAGAAGTGGTCAAAATTAGATTTTGAAAGTACCATTCGAAAGTAAATGAGCTGCTGATTTCAAATATACTTCGAGAATTTACTTTTGACAAATGTGTGGCCTGAAAACGGGCAAAGTTTCCTCAAGCCCCGTTAATTACTTTCACATCTCCGCAATCCTTCCATTGGCATATCCCGCGGATACATCTCCATGGGAGGAAGGGGTGTTCATAGGATTTCCGCTTATTTCTCGAAATTGGACAAAATGTTCATTACATCCGTAATCAGGAGGTTATTTAGAGCATTTTGGTACCCCACATCATATGTTGGTCCGAAATTTCCATTCTCTTCAGAAATTCACGAAAGTGCTCCATCGAAGATTAATAAAACGTCATGCTTTTCAAGCTGGGAAAATTCTCCTCGGAAATTTATCAGCAAACAACTTGTACTTGACAATAGTTTATATTGTAAGCTTCTAGCTTTGAAAATGTCTAGTTTTTCCAGTTTCAAACTTACAACATTACTCTATTTCGTTATTTGGTCCAGTTTTTGAACAGCTGTCAACAGCTTAGAATGAACGCTTAAGTGTAGCGATTCAGTATTTGCTTAGAACTTTTCTTCCTTAACGAGAACTGAATTAGGCGCTAACATTGGATGAGAGCTAGACATGGTTTTCGAGTGACCAAATTGAAGAAATTTTCGTCTCTTTTCACAAAACAGGAATTTTTGCAGCCTCTATGAATTTTTTCAGTACCTCAAATATCCAGTTCTTCTCACAAAAAGACGCTCTTTCGAATGATGTTGAATTCACTTTTATTTACAAACTTCAAAATTTCAACACTGACTCCGCCCTCTTATAGGGCAGGCGATATTCTATAGCTGGAATGGTTATCGTGGCCCAGGCATGGTCTGCCAGGCATCTCACACCTTCGATAGGTGACTCCTCTGGCGATTCTCCGTCGCAGAGAGACAGTAATGTTTGAGCGTAAATGAACGGTGACAACAATTCTAAAGAGTTCTTATTTGTAAAAACAGTAGTGATAATTTGAAACGGCTAGGAAATTGACGAAATTACTGACGAAATTAAACCAAGAAACAAAAAGAAAAGGAGAGGGAAGAAAAGGAAGAAGTGAATATTATTCGAATTGAACTGCAGGACACGAAAAATTCAAAAATTTAAAAAGTTCCGATTTTTTCCTCCATAAAACGTCTTAATTTGTTACATGTCTGTCTTTTTCAGGAGGTTTATTTCGTTTGTTTGTATTTCTTTCCGAAAGCTTGTGAAATTGAAGCTGTATAGTTCTGATGACTGAGAACTCTTTAGAATTGTTGTCACCGTTCATTTACGCTCAAACATTACTGTCTCTCTGCGACGGAGAATCGCCAGAGGAGTCACCTATCGAAGGTGTGAGATGCCTGACAGACCATGCCTGGGCCACGATAACCATCCCAGCTATAGAATATCGCCTGCCCTATAAGAGGGCGGAGTCAGTGTTGAAATTTTGAAGTTTGTAAATAAAAGTGAATTCAACATCATTCGAAAGAGCGTCTTTTTGTGAGAAGAACTGGATATTTGAGGTACTGAAAAAATTCATAGAGACTGCAAAAATTCCTGTTTTGTGAAAAGAGACGAAAATTTCTTCAATTTGGTCACTCGAAAACCATGTCTAGCTCTCATCCAATGTTAGCGCCTAATTCAGTTCTCGTTAAGGAAGAAAAGTTCTAAGCAAATACTGAATCGCTACACTTAAGCGTTCATTCTAAGCTGTTGACAGCTGTTCAAAAACTGGACCAAATAACGAAATAGAGTAATGTTGTAAGTTTGAAACTGGAAAAACTAGACATTTTCAAAGCTAGAAGCTTACAATATAAACTATTGTCAAGTACAAGTTGTTTGCTGATAAATTTCCGAGGAGAATTTTCCCAGCTTGAAAAGCATGGCGTTTTATTAATCTTCGATGGAGCACTTTCGTGAATTTCTGAAGAGAATGGAAATTTCGGACCAACATATGATGTGGGGTACCAAAATGCTCTAAATAACCTCCTGATTACGGATGTAATGAACATTTTGTCCAATTTCGAGAAATAAGCGGAAATCCTATGAACACCCCTTCCTCCCATGGAGATGTATCCGCGGGATATGCCAATGGAAGGATTGCGGAGATGTGAAAGTAATTAACGGGGCTTGAGGAAACTTTGCCCGTTTTCAGGCCACACATTTGTCAAAAGTAAATTCTCGAAGTATATTTGAAATCAGCAGCTCATTTACTTTCGAATGGTACTTTCAAAATCTAATTTTGACCACTTCCAAGAATTCCGACGGTTTGCGACGGATTAATTCGTCGGCGACGGATTTTGGGACACAAGTTACTAGCGGTGTTGTATAGTGGGGTCAAAACGACATGAAGCACGATGCATTTGCATACGCGCTCGAAACGGCGCTGTGGAGGCAGCAGCTGGAAACGAGGTGGGACCGTCGCAAACTGCAGCGATGGGTGGTGCCAGCAAAGGTTCCACTACGATCCACACTCCACCGCACCGCCTCGAGAGAAGCCGCGTACGCAATTCCGTATGTGCTCCATGTCGTGTGATCCTACTATAGACCCGATTGTACCTATGGGTAAAGGTAACTTCCACTTTCTCACTAATGAAACAGTATGAATCATAGGTGCACCGAAGGATATAACCGCAGGTGTTTATGTCTGTCGACCGTTTGCTGTTTGCTTATGTTTGAAGACCGCGACGTGTCCGCGCGACGCTCACGTGTAGAAAAAAGCTCACACACTTTCTGTACTCGCGATAGGACCCCTCATCCTCGTGCTCTAACCCTTGTCGAGCGTCGAATCGTTGCCTTTCCATTAAAGAGCCAACTATAGGTGTTTTTCATAGTATATTTGAGCTATTAGTTCTCGTAATTTGGAACTAGACCCTGCAACAAATTGCTTTAAATACTGTTGTTTGGATCTCTGGGTTCAGCATATCCACAACTCTTGCTTTGGCTTTTCTAATTAACTCTAGTTATAATCCTTAAAAAGTACTGTAGTCTTCAAGTGCCGTACAGTGAAGCGCACTTGAATACAGAAAGCCTCTTCACACACACACTTTTCATGACATCTTGCCAGCAGCTATTAGTTAGTAATTGTGCTTACGTGGCTGATAGCGACTCATTCGTAACCACAGTACGCACTATCCCCACCTGACACATTTTACATCCCCCTCCTCCCTCCGGCTTACCGTAAACAAAAGCGTGTCGCGTCCTACGGCTGAGCTGATATAGTTGGCGCGAGATTTGCACCACACGCGTCGTGTCAACTCAATTGGATGTGTTTCTCAATTTTGTGTGTGAGAAATAACTCTTCCAAGATGAACTTCAAGAGCATCCGTACCTCTTTGTGATACGGGTGATACAGTGCTGTAATTTCCTCTGCTCAGACGGAATGATTCGCGCGTTTGAGTCTATTGGTTATTATCGACCGAACGCTGTGCTTGGATACTCGATCGATGATCAGTTGGTAGCGAAGCGAACGCGCGACGCTATCGCTTCCACGAAGTCCGCGGTCAGCCTTATTTCATGCTATCACGTGAGTGTCGTACCTTTCCTTTTGATGTATCTACTTGTCCGTCGCAGTTCTCGGTCGAAGGCGTCGTCGACGAGTTTCTCAAAATTTGTTACCTGTTTCAAACAACAAACGTCAGATGACCCCGCTCTCTTTTTTCCCCTATCCCAAAATGTGCTGTTACTGGCTTCTAGAAAGTTTTCTTTATGGATCCGCTGGGAGTCTCTATAACTGTGGTCATCGTGCTTTGCACTAGTGTGTTAACGGGGTTTTTTCGTCTTGATTTTTTTTTTCAAAGATTTACTTACAAGCATTGATTGGATAAGAAAATATTCCACATCATGATGCTGTTCATCTTTTTGGTGGGTCTTGCTTTAATTTCTGATTATTTGATCAAGAACAAATATTTTTTGCTGATGCGATAAGCGAGGATTTAGGTTTTCAATGCCCTATTTAAAAAAAACTAACTAAAAAAGAGCTTTCATGAAAACATATCCCAGTAAGGATTAGATCCTTTTTTCTCGCAGTATGTCACATCAGTAAGTCCTAATTTCATCCCAATCCACTACGTTAGTAATATGCATTCATGGTGCGACATCACTTCATCGGTGAAGTATAAAACAACCCAACCTCTCCTTGGACTGAAATAGATAAACGAGTGTTGTATGCATACAGTAATCTCTGAGAAACTCGGGTGAACATAACTTCAGCTGAATAGGGAGAAATGGAGAGGGGGCACTCAGAGGCGCTCTTACTTTTCGAAGTATATAACTAAATCAGTTCGGCCTTAAGACCTAAGCATTAGTCTAAGAGGATCTATGACATGTAAGCTAAAGCTACTAAGTCGAGAAATGGGAGGAACACTGAGTGCCCTTTTCTCCCTCCCTCCACCTATTTCTGCAGTTGCGGAATTAGAAAAAAAAAACATAGATCGTTCCTCTTCACATTCAATATTTGCCTAGACAGTAGGTTTTAGCAGTTTTTTTTTTCCTTTTTCTGAGATCGTATCTCTACGACTGTGCCTTTTTCACCCAGCGCTACCTGTTTGGGACGTGTATGTGCGGCTTGCCGTACGCAGCGAAATGAAATGCAGTCGGTTCAAAGCCTGTAGAAGAACCTATAGAAGCGATAGCGACGGGTCCACCGGTGCCAGACAGCTATAGAAGGGGGTGCGACTGGTCCCGCGGCGTCGAATTCCTGTCGTGACATAGAAATATCGCACAGTAACTTCGTGTGCATGTCGCAAAAGGTAAATGGGAAGACGCAAACGTTTCATAGTCGTATCCAATTTCCGCGTTGCTTTTCACCTCTACGACTCCTACGTTGTTTAGAAAGTGGTTACATGAATGCTAACTGTTCCTTATATAGCAGCCAACTGTCTACATGATCTGATGTGGAACGCTACCTTTATCAGTAAGATGACGTCATTCACTTCATTTCATGTGAAACATCGCCCCGTGGTAACTGTTGGAGGAAACAAAAGGGAATCGTATACTTTGAGTAATGATTCCACATCGTGTCTATATTACATTGGTATCGAAAAAGTGTTTAAGTTGAAGTTTGTACGTTCTGCAAACGTAGAATGGACTTTCAAAGAAAAGTATGAATCTTTAGCTCAAATTTCCTTTAAGAAAAAGAAGAAAACCTTGTAAGAAATTCCCAATCCTAATTTACAAAAAATGTCACTATTATTAATTTATTTTCATTAATCAGTGATTGGGAGCGGAGCGAACACAACAGAAAGTCTGAAGTCCTGCTTTAGCCGGACGCTCAGACTGGTAGAATAAATAACAGAGGAACTTCCGCAGCATGTGACATTATTAGAGCACAATAGATCCAATTGAATTGTAATACTAACTGCTGTTTTGGAGTGAGTTGTTTGTTCATTTTGAAGACTTGTTGCCTAATTTGCCCAGACAAATTAGGCAATAGCCGCGTTGGTTGGTGTGATCACTCACGGAGTAAAGGAAACGTGCTGCAGTTCGTAGCCGGCACAGCAGCTCATAAAAACCTCAGGGCTATAGCAGTCGACCTAGATAAGATCCTCACGTCGCCAGGAAAGACCTACGCCATTCCTTTCCGAAGCGGAGAGGAATGTGGGCGATCGATTCGCAGCTGGGCGCAGCTTCGTGGAGAAATATATTAGCGATCCTGAGCTTGCCCTCCATTTGACGGAGGAAAACAAGAGTATGCCGTCCCCGAGCGGCACGTGTCTCGAACACGGGAGCGCATAATACTGCTCAGGGTTAAGTTCTGTCCTCTCACATACTATCTGTTACAACCGCGGTCCTCCTCAACACCATGGGTACGAAATATGGCTCCTTCATGCAGTAAACTGTTTAGAGTCCTCATAGAAGGCGAATCGTCACTTAACGAACTTCCTAATATGGTTACCTAGGGCGCGCTTATCAGCTTCCTAGGGCCGGAAATCAGAGCACTACTTCAAGGTACTTACATGGTTCCGACCCCACCGTTCCTTTTATAATCGTCAGCGTCGAGGGCCAATCGGAGCGGGAGGCCAATATGTTCTACCACAACAGTATAGAGGCGGAAGTGTCCGGGGATCTTGCGCTCACCGAGGCACCGGGGTCTAACACCGGCCCAACTTTGCGTTATCACACTTCACCGCTAGCAGTGCGCCGGCTAGGGTGGGTGCCTGACGAGCTAGGTGTGGAGCTGTCCATAGTCGACTCACAACAAGAAAGAGAAAATGAGGAAATGACTCCGAACAAGGGAGAAAAAATGTAAAAAGGTAATCCTCTTAAATTCCAGAACACACGTCGCGCAGGAGTCTGCCGAGTTCCTCGAAGAGAATAGCCATATGATTATATATATATATATATCATATCTCGGGATATGATATATATATATCATATCCCGAATCGCCATGGTCAGTTTATCCTCGGACACGTCAGCTCCCTTCGCCGCGTTAAATTTTAGGGCCGTGTGACTAGTTGGGCCAGCTCTCTCAACGCCATCGTACCTGCTCCAGAACTTTCTCATTTTTCGAGAAAAAGTAGATGCTGCCTCAGGTTATTTTTCAGGACGCGGACTCAGGAGTAGATTCAGCCCAACATGGCGAGGGCTGCCGATTCCTGCGCAAAATAATCAAGCGTTCTCGAAATCCTCATCGACAGGATTGGACAACTGCACATCTCACGGCTCATTCCGCCTCGATCACCATGTACGTAAGAACAAAGTGACCACGCAACGGAAATGTCTGGAAACTGAGTTCCGTGGTCGACACGCGGTGTGTCTCTCAGCCGTCATGCATGGTGCTTATCGCTGAAAGGGTCGGACACGCTACGTTGAAAATCCGGAGTATTGGCCGCCTGGTTAGCTCCGGATAGCAACGATAATACTCGAAGGACTCTGCCCTGTCCGCTAGCCACAGCTCGTACTCTGCGCGAAATGTTACAGCAACACAGCCATGATGACTCCTCCTCTCGGTGCATCGGAAGAAACTGACAAACGAAGTGGCGCAGGTGTTTATGAGCGCGACGGAGGCTTGAATCCCAGAAGAGAGATCTTCCGCACTGTCATTTGCTGCTGATTCTAAAACATGGGTAGAAGCCGCAAACAGTACCTGACACAGTAATACTTTGTGTGCTGAAATACCAGACGGAGAATAAGAACCGGGGCAGTCCTGTATGATCCACAGAAAATGTGGCGCTGATTATCCTCATTCACCATGTATCCGTAGTGGAAGATGACCAAAACGTTTTCTCAAAAGCACGTTCATGGTAGTCGAAGCTGTCCAATATAGTCTGATAGCCAACGTATAAGAGGCGGGATCGACATAACCGTCGAGATTAACAAAAGTGTGTATAACGATTGCCGTCTCGTACCGATCAATTTGTCATGTCAATCCTTCTCACGAAGTTTAACTGTCATTTGAACGTTGAAATTTCTGGTACAATTTCCGCGGTCAAGTATCTAAACAAATACATCGATGAATTTCCTTATCGCGCACCAATAACTAATGGAAACGATTCTGATGACAATGGAATTTAGACGAGGTTAAAAGCATTTGATCCCTCACAATGTATGCCCATCTTTAGCTCTTCACAGAGTGTTTGAGTTTGCTATGAAACAAAAATCCTACACTGTATGCAGATAGGCTGTTCACTAGTCGGGATATCAGACAGTTCACTTTGTAGCAGGACAAACACAACAACCTATAGATAGGGCAGGTTCCAACTTCATGACCCTTACTGCTTATTTTTGAAATCAACCACCGGTCCCAAAGGGAACAGTTCTCAAGAGTTAGTAATAGTCTCGCGATCTTCTCTTCTTTCCATGTAAAGAGAACTCCACTTTGAAGGAAGTGGTTGTACAACCCCGTGTCAGGTACGGCAGTGAGAGATCCTCCAAACATCTTCTTCCAAACCTGTTTGGATCCTCGAAACACAACGACGATGATATGGTCTATTTCTTTATGTTGCCCAAAACTGCGACTCCCACTTTTAGTGGAGACAGCAGTGCTTCTGAAACCAGAATGTACGATCAGAAACCATTCTCACTTGCTACTTCAATTGTAGACTCCCTAAGTTTTTCAGGTTTAGTTCTTCAATATCATGTTCTTCAAGACAGTTTTAACAGATCACCAGCAATGATTGTCGATAAGATCGACCAAAGAAACACAGTTTTTATTGTAGTTTCATTACTATGGTTCTTTTTGTTATCATCATTCATGAATGTTTATGTTTGTGTTTTGTCAAATGCCCAGTTGCAATACTTACTATTTTATTGTCGTAATCAATATCACATGTTGTATTATGATGAAAAGCTTGATATGGTAAATTACTGCCATTACGCAATTTCATAGATCTTGGCCCATGTAAATCACTAAAGCAAGTTCTTCGCCTTCTACATTACCTATTAAGTTGGTATCTCAAATGTTATTCCAAGTCTGTATTTTCTAAGTTCACATGTACAAAAAGTATCTACTTTACTTAGTTACTTGTATATATTATATATGATCAGGAATATTATACGATCAGGAAATAAATGCATGTGCGGTCGCCAGCATCGTTCAATTGTCAAAGAAGTACAGCGTGGCATTTCCCATGTGTAGAAGACATGTCCACAATGAACTGGAAAATGGTTACTGTCTTCTCTGTGGAAGACTCACGTGTTCTCATGCAAGCATAATAACCGAAAGATTTGGGTCGTCAGTTGTTAGAAAGAATCAATGTTCGTTGGCGACTACTCCAACATCTCTATTACCGGGTGTTCCTAGGAACAGTTTTTTCTCCAGCTTCATGTACGGTGGATGGCGTCGTCTCCTATCGGTTAGTCCGATGACTTCGTAGTCAATCTTATTGACTTGCATTACAAGATTCTCAACGTAATCCTGGATAACTTTTATAACCTCGTTCTCACTGGTGCTGCCGCTCACCGAAATTAGGAGAATTTTTCTTATTACTGCACCGTAGCATAATCCTAAAACAAATGAGCAAATTGCTAGCGTCCAGTTCCGCAGTTTTGTGCAGGATATCATGGATGGTAATGATCTGTGCCGTAACGAAAAATAGCAAACAAAAATGGCAACATTATAGTAAGGTTTTGTTTCGTTCTCTAGGATTTCACTTTCCTGCAACTAGAAGTATTTCTCCCGAAAAAAAAACTAGGTTTTTCCGTTTCAGATTGTTCGAACCTTTGTAGTTGTTTACCTTCGTAGGAATAATTTTCTTTCCTGGCATAGACTGGAATCGGAGCGTGTCACGATTTTGAGTGCTCGAATAATACAAGAAACGGTCCCATCGGAAGAAATTCTGGGTCACGGTTTTCGTTATCCGCCGCGGAGTGACAGATGATTACGCAGGTAGGCAATAATGCAGATGTTGCCGCAGACTCGAAACATTCATGAGAAGTTCTTGTGAGTTCTCTTTCAAAAAAAGCTTTTGAGCAAGGAACTATTTATACGAATTCAAGGCGAAGTGTTTAATTTTCTTGTCAGTCTTTGTTTGTGTTTTTTTTTTTTTTTTTTTTTTGTGTAGGAAACGCACCAAGCCCACCCTACTGGTGCTTTGTGTATTAATTCCGCTGCTAGTTCGACTAATAGAAGGTTATCAACAAACCTGTTGTTGGTTTCTTATCTTCGTCTTTGAGATTCTCTTCTTTTTCCAACTGCCTTTTGATATTTGAATTCAGTTTTTGTGAAAGCTGCTCAATTCAGTGATCCTAATATCGCCTATGGGCGAGTGTAGTGTAGCGGTTAAAGGTTCCGCTTTCTGCAACATCGATCGGCGGTTCGAATCCGCCCTAGTGTTCACCAAGCCTTTCATCACTCTGAGGTCGCTAAATTGGAACCAGACTTGTCTGGAAGATAAAAACACTGACTTGACACATCGCCAAGCCTCAGGTGTCATTGTATAGGCCAGTTACGCGTTCGTGAACCTCAAACGATTCTGAATTGAAGTGAACGTGAGGGAAACGTGAAACGCCAAAAACTTTGTCCCTTTAACTCTAATATCCCCTTTTCGCTTTACGACATTTATTATCAAAAAATCCTTTTTTTTCATGCTGAACACAAGAATTTCCCTCTATACCACGAGTATTCTCTGCTATAGACTTCGCGGGGAAGATTTATTTTCTAAACGCTGGCGCTCCTAAAATTACATCATTTTCAGAGATATAATAATGTTATTTTACTTGCAGGCCACCAAATGACCAGTCCTTTTTAGTGTATCGACAATAACCAAGCCTCAAGACGACAACTATACCACCAAAACTTTTGTTTTCTGCAGTGAATTTTGGATCTTTCCGAGTTTTTTTGTAATCAAAATCATACAGTTGGAAACAATATTACATCGGATAAATCACATTCGTCATTCCACTAATTCTTAGAAAGCAAATATTTTGATCTAAAATTACAATGTTTTGGACAGGTGGTCCAAAGATGATGGATGAAAAGAGGAAGAAAAGTCCAAAGATAACAAAGATTTTGTGTTTGTTTCCTGGTTATTTTTTGCATCATATCACTACTCGTGAAAGCAACATCATCCAAGATAATCCAACAGCAGAAATTCTGAAATTAATTAATTAATTTGTGACCGGATTTTGATAGAGTCTAGCTTGAAATTGAGTTAAAAAGAAGACTTCTTCCCAACAAACAACCCACAATTCTTTTAACCGCTTTTGCTGGCAAGTATTTGTAATTAATATTTCGATTAATTCTTACTGCATTATTTTAATACTGTATGCGACTCGTCTACAAGGTGTAACATTATAAAACTAATCATATGAGGTTAGCCAGAGACTGACGGATTTTGAAATAGTAAACTAGATTTTCTCAAAACAATTCTTGAATAAACTGTATCTTAGCCAAGTGAGAGCATTCTTACCATTCCACTCTTTTCCCACGAATAGACAGAAGCAGAAGTGCAGTTTATGTCTATGAACGTGGGCACTCTCAATTTTATCTTATAGTACAAAAAAAATGAGCGTGAAACAATTTTGATTTCAATTGTTTGTTAAAAAACGTGTCAGGGAATGGAACGTGAGCAATAGAGACGCTGCCAGACGTCCGCAGTCCAGCTAATCGAGCTTGAATAAGCAACAGAATCTTCCCAACCTGCACAATTACAGACACGTAGCGGATTGCTATCGTTTAACTAAATGTGATAAGTTGCATTTTAGGAGCGACCAAACGGTGCGTTCCCCTGGATTACTACTACAACTGATAATTGAGTATCATTACGCTCATACTCGTAAACTACCTCCTTATTCCTACCAGTCCCTCGTGAGACCTCAACATCCTCAATTTCGTGGTATGCTGCCTTCGAATCCACATGCTACCTTCCTGAACCAGTTGTGTAAGTATTAAAATTGCATACGTGCAATTGAATGGCGGTAGAAGTCGTAAAAGAAATGGTAAGCTCTTTTATTGGAATGAAGACTCAGACACTACCACACTGACCACTAATAAATGGTTAATTAAGTATTATTTGCAGCTGTCATCCACTATATGAATGACTTTTTGAGGTTTACGTTTGTCCGGTTTTTTTTAATCGAATGATAGGATTGTTATGTCATCTGCGAGTGTTATGCAGCCTTGAGCACTTGGAGGGATCATCCGTAGTAGCCAGGATGTGTAAGTTATAAAGAGTACCGATGATAAGACAACGCTTTGTGGAACACCGTTACATGTTATATGAAATGGATAAAGGGTTGGCTAACAAACACGTGAAGCGCTCCGTGCGAAAAAGAGGACTGTAAATAAGCTGTTATTCTATGATGTATTCTCACTTGTCGAGGTTTTTGTATTAGACCGTCGTGTGCGACATTATTTTAAAAAATCCATTCTGATTTATGCCAGTGGTAGAATGAGCAACAAGACAATTGACAAACATTTTCGAAAAATTTTTCAAACAGTCTTGCTAAAATATAGCATATACTAACGGGTCTAATGTTGTTTGGCTGATTATTTGAGGACTTTTCTGAGATAGGAATGACCTGAGAATGATTATATTTTAAGGGAACGTTCCTCATGAAGATGAAAGGATGAGAGTTGTGAGCCATGCAATTTAACAAACAGCATTTCTTCTTTAAAAAAAGTGGGATCTTATCGGGTGTTTGTGAATAAGAACTGCCCTATTTAAAAATCAACTCGATGATTTCACTTGTGTTGAACCAACTGCTATCTCCCATTAGAAGAGATAATTTTTCTGAATATTTGTGACACAAAATATTAAATGGAAAGTTTTTTTTAAACGTGTCGGCAAGTAATTAAGCCTTCTCAGGATCAATCCATAGTGTTTTACTCTTTTTTGTCCTGAACTCTCCAATTTCTTGTTTTAGATACATTTGAGAATTAAGGTGTAGAAAGTTTGTTTATCTCTTGACTCAATTACTTTTCTTTGAATCGAGAGATTGTGCTTCAGTGATTTTCTCGGAACTTCGTTATGTAGTTTGCTGAAGCACATAGTTTTTCCAAGCTAAGGATCACAGCCGATACAACGAAAATGCATGTAAGGCACTTAACCATTCCCAGAGGTGCTTTCTAGATAGGAATATGTAAATCGATAGAGTTTTTTAAGACAGCAAGAAATATTCACAATTACCAAGCAGCGGTTTCACAGTGTACTGGTACAGCCCAACGAATCGATCTGATCGAGATAAACTCTTACTCAAGAAAAGTCCACAGTTTTTCTTTTTATACTATAAATCTGTGTTTCTCTAACCAAGGCTGATTGATACGTTATTGAGGCATGCTCCCTGGATCACAATGAAGCATTGGTTTGGATCCTTCTGGCAGTGTCTCTGTCGGAGCAAGAATACTATCAAGGTTATGGTTCCCTAACTCATTATTTTTGACTAACTGTAAGTCAACAAAAGAATTCGAGGCGTTATTAGTAAGTATGAGGAACATCCGATCAGATGATGTCAGGAACGTTAAGGTCACTAGTGATAATAGCCAGGAAATTAATTGTTGACTTATCGGAAATCGCCTTAAATCGTTGTTCTGGTTTGTCAGCAAGACCTATAGGGAGCAAGACCTGTATATACGTGACCTGTATGTACGACATCTAAATGTACCAAGTTGTCTTCAAAATAAATGTTGGCAGATAATGTTTCAGGCTTCAGTCAACTTCTCTTGAAATGAGTGCAGAGGAAAAGCAATTTACAATAAAGAGCACAACTCCACCGCTTCTTCTAGTGTTGCGATCTGTTCTCAAAACTTGCTAGTTTGACCATCAGTGGTCTACTTGATCCAGTTTTTCTAAAAGGTTGCGTCATACAGTTTAGAGTTTAGAGTCTTGTCAAATTAGGATACCTCAGGGACTGAGATCACTGTGGAGCCAGTATAGAACAAAAAAAGTAGTCTTATACGGCTGGCGTTTTTTTATTAATGACTTTTTAAGGCGCAATTGTTTCCACCTTTGTTCTGCGGTTGGACTGCCAAACCGTTTAGGCGTTGCGGCAAACATCTCACCCGATTCAACTTATCTAGAGCAACGACAGTGCTACTTACCACAGTGGTGAGAAATTCGCGATGTTCGTACAAGACTATTGCCGGAATGGACGCTCAATCGCAGCGCTACCATTCCAGCTTGAAGTAGAATGCATTTGCGTTGACCTGACTATTCTTGTTCACAAGTTGGCATGCAAGAGAGTGAAGTAGAAGTCAGGTTTGCTTCCATTTCTTCCTGCTTCCCGAATGGTGCAGCGATGCAGTTTCCGACCGTATTCCATTCTCTAACTTTGATTCGCTTACAGTTTTCCGCATTTTTATCTGTCGGTCTCTCTTTCTGTCTGATCATGTTATCCTAAACACCGTTAAAATCTTTCCTCGACTAACAGAATTTAGAATTTTCTTCTTTTCTTTATTCTTTTCCTGTTTCTGCTTTGGAATGTATCTGCTGCTATTGTCTTTCTGTTCCCTTCATTGATCATTCCATTTGAAAATTCATTAACATTGATGTTGCGTATGACTGCTATAGTCCTTTTTAAAGCGAAGTTCTTGAAAGTTTCATACTGATACTTGCAGATATCAAGTTGCTACAAAAGCCTACAATCATGATGCTGCTCACCCTTGCAGTAAGTACTAATTTTCTGATATTTAATGCACAAGGAAGAAACGGAAATAGTGAGTAGTGAAAATCGCAGTGGAGCAGTGGAACTGAGGATAAATATCGGAGCGGGGGGCCCTTTTTTTGCAAAAAGGCCATTAAAAGTAAATATTGTAATCCCCCTCTACTTTTTTCACCCCTCGCAGGAGGCAACTCCAGGTCGTTTGACGCAGCTATGTCTAAGCATGGTGTTCTACCACGACGATGAATAGTGTAGGAGACAAGGACAAGGGAGAAACTCTTACTTCAAGTTACAGTCTCGCACAACTGAGCTTTCACGGATCTCCATCGCTAGAGGGATCAGTTTCGGTATGTTACGAGGTGAGGTACTTGGTAGTGGATAAGGAGCTATCTGAGTTTGTACCTTTCTCGAGATGAGGGTGGGTCAACGAGGTGGACTCCATCTTTCTGCATTTCTAAGATTGACCCATCTAGATGACTAAACCTCAGTCCTGTCAATAATCTCCATCGAAGTGATTGGGAGGTGGAAAACAGCCAGCTTTTATACTTCCCTCGAAGAAATTATCGACGTCTCTCAGATATTAATGAACGCAACGAACGTTAGGTATAGGACATGTACAGGACTGTAGGGGTCATCGAGGTTAAGAGGTGCGGAAAGAGGTTAAGCTATTCTGATATTTAAATAGACATCACATACGCTTGTATCCCAAGCGGGTTGAAGATCGATGATGCATACCTGATAATCCGAAGCTAGGAACATTGCGTCGTCATAGGACCGACCAAGACGAGAATACACCACTCACTTAAGGTAGTATAAGGAAGTGGTGAACAAGCTTTCTTAGGAACATGCGACAGAAGAGGAGTCGGTGGAATTTGTACTTTGTCGCCCCAATTATGGCTAAAACACCTCGACTATTTCGTGCATATTTTCGACACGAATCGGAAGTTTTCCGATGAGAAGATGCGGTTAAGCGCAACTTTTGGGTATCTTTCCCCCTTACGGTCCGAGATCAAGCTACGGGAAAGAAGAGTTGGAAAAGCGTCTTATACGGGTCTTAGAGAAGTTCTACAGATATGACCAAACCTCCTATAAGGTCATTGTTGGTGATTTCAATGCCAAAATTGGCCTCAGAAGAACGCCTGAGAACCTCGTATCCGAACCCACGAGATACAGTAGCACGAGTAGGGAAGACTTCATCATGGCGACAAAAATCATTCGTGGGAACTAATAATTCCAGAACCTATCCTGTCTACGCTGGACGTGAAAGTCGGCCGGTGGAGTGTATCACGGCGAAATTGAACACATCATCGTCAGTAAAGGTTTTGCCTGACGGGATTTCACTTCTGTACCGAATTTCTCTATAGGAACGAACCGCTGCTCCTTTCAAATTATTTTTGTTGCGAAAGGAGGAAAGATCGCCAAATTTAGACTCAACTCAACCCAACTCCAAGAACCATCATTAACTGGGACCAGTTCGCCGCACTATTCCCAGTTTTTGGAAGGAAAAACATCGATGAGACAAAAGATCTGCTCGCTGAACATCCCCACTACTGCGTGAGGAAAGCCGTGAGGAAAGAGAGACTATCCGTCTGCCTTCAAGAAACAGTTCGCGTAATGTGCCAGCCAAGAGCAGCGAAACCGCAGGCAGCCTAGAACTCGTCCTCGAGATCGCAACGCTTAGTAATGAGCCGATAAAGGAAAACATCAAAGAGAAGACCAGCAATACAAAGCACTGTAGCATTACTTGTCGGAATAAAATGTTCCTGATTAATGGAAGACCAGCAAGACCTTGTTGTTTGTATGGAGGGGAACACATATGACATCGGGAATAATCGTTCATTCTTCTTACCATCTGTCATGGATGAGCTCCGATTAGATTCGTCCTTAACAGGATTGAAAAGTTGCCAATAAATAACAGTCATGCATGCAAGCGCGGCTTTATGAGAATTTCAGCACGATCGACCACTTTCATAAAAACTTGGAAATGTCCAGAAACTCATCTAGGTGGCGCGAGAATACACTATGCCGCTTTGTCTCTCCATCATTAACTTGAAGAAAACCTTGAGGCTCACATGAGACTAAGTATGCATTAAGGTATTTGAAGTTAAAAGTAACATAACGGTCGGAAATCAACCATTCTATGAGAACATCCTTGTCGACATGAAGAAAGAAATCCTACAATGCAGTGCAGTCTCACTGAAGATATTTACCGCCGCCTTCGAAAACGCAGTGCGTGAGCCGGAATGGAACGATATGGAAGTGAAGGAAATGTAGAGGCTACACATCTGCGGTATGTTAACTACATTCTGGCAATATCTGGCATCAGCCAAACGGAGCGAATTTTGGCCGACTTCAACGAAACACGGGAACCATTGGTCTTCAGCTGAAACTGCTAAAAGATCAATTGTTGATTGAATGTTTATGAAAACGAATGGATCTTGGTTGCTCCATTTATGCTCAAAGGAGCGAACATGTGGAGTGGAGTATCCGAATGCACCAGCTATGTCTATCTGGGTCGAGAAATGAAAATGAAGAACTACCTGAACATCGAGCTGCTTGTTTGCCGTATAAAAACACCAAGGATGTAGTGGAAAAGATCAGCAGCACCAGTCTTCGTGCTCATTTTAACACAACCGTATTTCGTGCTTTTACGTATGCTTCAAAATCATGAGCACTTCGCAACCAGAAAAAAAACTCGATCAGCGTAATTACGTTCATTCGAAAGAGTGGTGCTAGGTGTATTTTGCTTCAGACAAGTGAGGGACGAGATTCAGAGTTCTGCCCTATGTCAGCTATCGAGGGTTAGAGATGCCGCCGCTTTTGCTAAGGAAGGCGAAACAAAGAGGCCAGACACGTGATTCTCTTCAACGACAGCCTTTGTGTCAGAGCCGCAAACGGCGAGTTCCACACGATTTTAAATACACTGGGAAGACCTTCGACCGGGTGGACAGATTTTTGCACAAGGTCTTTCAAGAAGAAAGTTGAGGTTTGTGCTGCACGCGGAAAGAGAAACAACTGGATGACTTTTGCTAGTGATCAGGACGACTGGGGAATTACCCGCGCTCGTTCCATCGATTCGAAGAGCAAGAGAAGTCTAGGTTATCAAAGTGACAATAATGATAGTAAATTTGAAGAGTGAAGAAGAAGCTTGGTGGTGCAAACATCTCTGCACGGCGCAATTACCGATTGTGGGTGTCGGGAGTTTGACATAGGGGTAAGATATCGCAGAAGGTGTGAGTGTCTAACGATTCACACCCTCTAAACATCCTTCTTAGCCGACATCTACGTCGATTCACACAGTCTTTGAAAACAGCTCTTTTCAATCTTCCCGGTATACAGCAAGAGCTCAATGTGAATTGTTCATCCAAAACCCAAGTGCTCTTGGGCTGCAAGTGTTTCTCAGCTCAGCGTGGTAAGGCGGTGAGTTGCTATCAAATATGCCACAGACGTTTGATATATTTAATTAGGGATTTGGCGGTATGCTGGACGACAACACCAATATATGAGATTGATATATGAGATATATATATCGTGTGCGCTGAGAGTGAATGCTAAAATGGTTGAGTGCGTTTAGTAAGGATGACCACCGCGTGCAGTGGGCAATCAGACTACTCGTGACGAAAAATGCAACAGAGCTATGCCAGCTCTTTCCTTTCATCAGTTGGCAATGACGGAGTCATGACAGAAAAAAATAGGAAAGGACCGTTCTGACTTGTAGTGGACTGAGAACAGTTCATCAGTTGTTTGAGTGTGAACAAAAAAGGAAGCAGATCTTCTGTTGTTGTTCTTTGCTCTTTCCAAGACGAGACTCTTTTTTCGATAATGCATACCAGATGACGATCTCTGTTAACAGATTATGTCCCGGTGATGAAAAGAGTAAAAGGTGTGAGGCAGAATGTTTACATTTAAATTTTTTAGACGAGAAACATGAGGATAGAGCGCGCATGTTGACATAAATGTCATAGAAATCATCTCATTTTAGAGCTTTCTTCTGCTACCTGCAGTCAACGCTCAGTTCAGAAGATGTTTTGCCAATGAACAATTCAATGCCTGCGCCGCTCCTTGTGAGGCAACATGTAGAGATCCTAGTCTGGTGATGTTCTGTTTTTTTCATTCAAGGATCTTCCAATTAGAAAAGAACGTTCTGTTGTCAGAACAGGCTTTAGCAACTTTTTGTAAAAGCAGAGTTTCAGGAGATTTGCCCGGGGTGTGCAGCTACACGTGTGAGGTGCAAGCCAGGTTTCCTAAGAAATAAATATGGCGCTTGCGTGGATGGCTGAACAGCCTTAAATGAATATTTTCTAAAATTAATAAAAGCATAGTCTGATCAACCAATTATAAATTATAGAGACATTACGACCTACGTGTAATGCCAATGAAGAGTTCAGAGAATGTGGTACAGCTTGTGAGCCAACGTGCTGGAACACCGAACCAGTTCGTAGTTCATTTAACTTATATTGTTCAGCTATCGGTAGAAGACTATAACAATATCGAAGGCTGGCTTATTCATGGTTGATTTTCAGAAAAACTGCCCAGACAAGTGCGTACTTGGATGCGAATGCAAGAAGGATATTTCAGAAGCGGAGATGACACGCATTGCTTGCCTCCCATTGCAATGCGAAAATGGTGATGACATAATTGACATAATAGAAAATTATTTTTTTTTTTTTAAAAAACTAGTTACTGGACAAATTTGGATGGTAACTTAACCGTTGTTT